>NW_027532172.1:6184311-6226844 GCF_008692635.1 Crocuta crocuta | reverse complement strand
GCTCTCTGCTGTTGGGTGGCGGCGCCGCCGCCGCGAGGACGCGCAGGACACCTCTGCTGCGTGGACCGGCGGCGAGCTGGCGGGCGGCTCGCAGTGTGAGGAAGGTTGTGGGTTGGGCCCTTCCTGCTCTGGTGACGTCCCCGGACCTCCGTGGCCTAGGCCTGGGGAGAAACCAACCGGCTTTGCCGTCTGACTTGCGGTTCCGCTCCTCTGAGAGGCGGGCAAGATTGCTCGTTCTTCTGGAAGAATGCAGTGACCTGATGCCAATGTTGCGGGGAGGGTGCTGCCCCGTTTCTGAAACTGAGCCCTGTAGGTCTGTGAGGGCAGCGAGCCCCTTCGAGTTTCCTCGCCTTGTTCTGGTGCTTTGTGCTGGAGAGGGAAGGTTAATCCTAGAAGGCCTTTCTGCGGTACTTGGTTTCTTGTCATTGGAAAGTAATTCTTCCATAAGCGCGATTCCTACACGTCACCTCTGGTGCGCTCCGGAAGGGGATCCTCTTCTGTTTCTGTGAAACTGCCCGAGGTCTAAATACCACTTTAAATCCTCAAATGCAACCTTTTTTTTCCTGTGTAGGTGGGAGGGGCTTATACTCAGTTAGACTAAGGGAGGGCCCCGCTATCGCGCAGCCGAAGTTTCCCAGGACAAAATTGAACGATCTGAGAATCTGCTTTGCCTTCTTTGTTATTACACAATTCCCCATCAGAAATTTTTAAAATCTGTTCATGTATCAATTGCAAAAGTCACTTTTGATGTAGAATTTCAATCCTTTTCAGCTTTTTGTTTTAGTTATGGTGTTAGGGGAGTTCTAGGTTGTAGAGAAAAAAATACCCTTCTTTTTTCTAAGACAAGACATCAGATTTACAGTCTTGCCTAATGAAGTTTAAGAAAAAAGCTAAGGGCAAGTAAAGTTAGCAAATTTGATAATGATGGGGTAGTTCTTTTTAACATACTGTATTTTAAGAACAAAGTTAAAATTTAAAAAGAGGCTGAGGATGGAAAGAACTTCTTTGTTCTATCTTCTTCAGAATGTTACAAGTCTTAAGAACTCAGGACAAGCAGCAGAAATACATGCAACATGGTGACTGGTGAGTTAAAATCATTCATATGCTGAAAATACGTGTGCAGTCTTTTTCTTAGTGGTATTGAAACATTACACATCCTGCCAATCATTCTGGGTGCTGTCTGACAGAAACTAAGTGTTGGAAAATTGAAGATGTGGGAAAACTGCATCTTTGAATCCAGCCACAGTTTGCTGCTTGAACAATTTTCTTCTCTTGAAATGTAAGTCAGCGCAACGTTCAGGTTTTAGCATGACGACGCACCAGCTTTTCTAAGGACCTTAAATGAATGAAAGAAGAGCAGTAAAGTTTAACATACACTAAAAATTTAAATCTACCTTTTAGGCCTGTTTGTTCTGGAACATCTTTGTATTTATTAAATTTGAGATCTGACTTTTAAGTTGGCGTTTGTAGATGATATATTTTTTTGTAAGCTCATGAACTTCAATTTGCCTATTAGAAGATGTCCTACTTCCAGCCTTCAGTGATGAATAATTTGTGTACCTGTCACCAACCTTTTGCCTTTCCACCTCCCCTTTCCGGTTTTATGTTGCCATTTCACATAAAAGATCAAATAATTGTTCAAGTTTCTTGTAGATTTGAATTCCTCCAAAAAAAATAACCAACATCACGGGCTCTAGGTGTCTATTATGACCGCTTCAGAATCAGGGATCTCTTCCCTCAAGCTTGCATGCCATCTTTTAATTTAATCAGTTGTGTTTTGTCCTCCATGTGCCATGCTTCTTGCTTGTCTACTTTCTAAATGGTGACCCTTTATCTGTAGTAGACCTTTTATTTCTCAGCCTCAGAATGAGACGTTACACAAGCACCTGTTCTTTTGTGTTACTTTGTATTTAGTTGCCCTGCATTTTGTTATAGATGTTTTAAGTCCTCTGCAGGCTTCACTTAAATGCTTCATTTGTCACACTGAATTGTGATTTCTGATTGTGGCTGCATGAAGAAATGATAGATTAACTTCTTGCTTTGCTGAAAAGGTGAAAAGAATGAACCTTTGATGTCATACTTAAGGCTAGAGGAAAATTGTACGTAGAGCTTGTGGGCTGTATTGGAAAGCTTTTTTTCCTTTTTGAAATATCTATCTGTAAATTCAGATAATCTGTATAAAATTTAATGAAAAGTTATAAGGTGAACCACTGTGTAACTACCATCTCTTCAAGAAATAGAACAGTGTCAGCACCCTTGTACCCTTCATGGGTCCCTTCCTGGTCATAGCTTCTCAACCACTAGAGAGAATTACCATTCTGACTTATGTGATAATAACATTTTTTTTTTTCTCTTTTTACTTTTACCATCTTCATATCCCTCAACAAGGTAGTTTTATTTACTTTTGATTTTTGTAAATGGAATCATGCTGTAATTTGTTTTCCTTCTTTTAGTATTGTGAAATTCATCACGTTGTGTGCAGCTGTAGTTCATTTATTTGTTTCTTTATAGTATTCAGCTGTGTGACTATAGTGCAGTTAATTTACTTATTTATCAATTCTATTGATGGACATCTGGATTCCTTCCAGTTTGTAACAATGCTATTATGAACTTTCTTGTATAAGTACATTTGTATATGTGTGTGTCATATTCCTAGGAGTAGATTGCTGAGTTATATGGAAGGGATATTGTCAACTTCATTAGTTAATGCAAATTAGGTTGTGCCAATTTACAGCCCATTGATCTTTGGTGGGAATGTAAATTTATGTTCCTGGTTGAAAGTGTGTTGTCCAAAAATAGAACCATGGCAAAAAATGCCCCTAAATCAGGGGCTCCTCGGGACAGGTGAATGGTCACAAACCCTGTATTGTGTTAGTATCATTAAGAAGAGAGGTGTATCTCCCAATTTGCTTCTTTGAAATGACTCTTTATGTTAATTAGGACAAATGTGACTGTAATTCCTTAAAATAGAAATTGATTTCTTTTTTAATGTGAATGTGTTCTTCAAACCAGACTTAAAAAGCTATGAGGAGCTATTGCTAGAGTAGATGTGAACCATGAGAAGGGCCCAAGAACCTGACTAGGTAAACAGGAAGAGGCAGGTCTCTGAGGCAGCTCAGAGTTTCTTCTCTTAGTCCATCTCATATTCAAGACCCACTTTGTGGAGCTGCATGGGGAGCTGGGAAGAGGTATCAGAAAATTGAGGAGACCCAAGAAAGGATGATTCTGGTGAGTACTTAGGTCTTCCCTTAGTATATAAATAAAAAAAAGAAATTGGCAGAGATCTATGAAAATGTAATCAATTGTTGCTTTGAAATAACCTTTGTTCATCATACCTTCTAGTGATAAAACAATAAAAGTAATGATCATGATCACTTTCATACATTGAGGGCCTAAATCTGTGTCAGGCACTGTGCTAAGCTCCAGTAGAAGGTGGCATAGGGGAAATACTAGTGATTAATAGGTGCATACAAGTGAAAATTTCCTAGGCCTTCTGGTGTGGGATTTGGCTGTGTATTGTTTTGCAAAGCAGCTATGCTTGAAAGTATTCAGAAGCAAATACTTGTTAACAGACTTCCCTATACCAATAAGGTCCCAAGTGTTATCCTCACTCTTTCCTTTTCTAATGCCCAGAAATTGGGAGTACTCAACTATCCCTCCAGCTTCGTGTTTTTCTGAAGTATTTCAATTATTCTGTTTATTTACGCCTCTTCACCAAGCCTTTGACTTGGAGCTAATTAAGAATCTTGCTTCTTTGAGAGGAGTTTATCCATTTCTCTATTACCAAGGCTCACTCTTGTGTTTCTTGTGAGCAGCATCTTGAAGAGGTTAACGGGTCTTCATTATTATGCAGACTTTTGGTGCTTGATGATTTTGTCTTTTAAGAGTTTCAGATTTTGAGGGAAAAATCACGCTATGAACAGCTAGAATTTGTGTTACTGTTACTGTATAATCACTGTGTAAAAATAATAATGTTTTAATACAAATTGTGGAAAATACAGGAGAGCATTGGGATTCTGCCACCAAGGCATAATTACTGTTAACATTTAGGTGCAGTTTTTTCGTTTTTTTTTCCTTATATGCAAAAATAATACTGGGATATGTAAATACAATTGTATTGGTTCCCTTTTCACACATAATGTGTTTTTGTGTTGTTAAACTTAAACAAACATTGTGTTGAAGGGGTAAGGAATCTTCCAGGTATTAATATCTTTTTTTTTTTTAATGTTTTTTTTTATTTATTTCTAGGAGAGAGAGAGAGACAGGGTGAGCAGGGGAGGGTCAGAGAGAGAGGGAGACACAGACTGAAACAGGCTCCAGGCTCTGAGCTGGCAGTCAGCACAGAGCCCGACGCGGGGCTCGAACCCACGAACCGCGAGATCATGACCTAAGCGAAAGTCGGACGCTTAACCGACTAAGCCACCCAGGCGCCCCAATATCTTTTTTTTTTTAAGCTACTGTGTTACAGAACGATCTGTAGAATCACACAGTAATGCTTAGGAGACTATATGAAATTAGTATATAATAACAGTGGCATTTCAAGTCAGTGGGCAGAGGAATTTCAATAATTCAGTAAATGATGCAGGGACAAGTTGTTTTTGGAAAAAATATGGTTAGACTTTTACCTATGCAAAATAAATTTTAAATGGATCAAACAAAGCATTCTATTAAAAAATTACACTATAACTTAAAAAACTGTAGGTGAATAAAGACCTGATTTTTATGGTAGGAAGGACTTTTTCTGAGCATAAAAAAAGAAGAAACCATCACCACTATAGAAAATTTCTTTAATTTCTCTCCTTTTTTTTTACTCACTGACTAGCCTAAAATATTTAAATATATTTCTGAAACTTTCTCTCTACTGCGCCTTTTAAGCAGCACTTTCATGTCTCGTCAAATGCTGACTTTGTGTAGTTTCATTATTGAGATGGGTCAGTGTGGTGGATACTGCCAAGTGAGCAGGTTAAAAGGACAAGAAATGAAGCCATGTGTGTTTTAGTCTGTATAAATGGGCATATTGGAATGTTCTTTCAAATTCACCTTTTCCATTAAAATTTTAAGTTCTCCAGGTGGTTCCGGGATGGTTCAAGTCAGTGTAGCCTGCCAACTCTTGATTGCTGGGTTGTTGAGTTCGAGCCCCACATTGGGTGTAGAGATTACTTAAAAATAAAATCTTAAAAAAATTTTAAAGTTCTCCGTTGAATCCGTTATTGTTTAATATTTTTTAGCTCCCTCTGATTCGGTGGTTCTCAAGTGATTGTGTGGACTTGGGCAGAGTCAGTAAAGAACCTTCTAGAGGCTTAGTGAAAGAAAAAAGCAATGGGAATTGGGAAGCAGTGGCTTCTGCTTGAAGCTCTACTGACTTAGGCTCCAAGCTTGGAACACTGCAGAGCGTTTTATACTTTGTAGTTTGAACTGCTTAAAATACAAAAGGTGTTTTTATCATAAATTATTTCAAATATTTTCACAAGGATACAGAATAGAATCAATACCTGTTTATGGGCTTTTACCAACATTTTCTAAGTTTTATAGAATTTTTCCTACTTTAAGCTCTTGGTGTTGTGTGTGTGTGTTTAATGAACGCTTAAAGAATGAACTTTGAGGCTTTATAGCAGATTCATTTCCAAGCTTTTATTCCATTTTTTTTGAAAGCTGATTATTCATCCATCTAATTTGTTCTTCTTGGAATAAATTTATAGTTGGATTAGATTTTCTTAAGTAGTGACTTTTTTTAAGGTATTCTGGAAATACAGGATTTGTTTGGAGCAGAATGGTTTTATCATCTTTGGAATCTAGATTTTTTAAACAAATCTGTCCTGAGTTTAATTTGGTATGAAATGCTGTGTTCTAAAAGATTGATTAGAAGCTATACTCAACTTTGCTAAATGCTTGTCAGAAATAGAGGATGTGGTGAGGGGGTGCCTCAGTCTGTTGAGTTTTTCACTCCTGATTTTGGCTCAGTTCATGGTTATGAAATCAAGCCCCGTGTCCAGCTGAGCATGGAGCCTGCTTCGTAGTCTCTCTCCCTCTGTCTCTCTAACCCCCCTTGTGCTCTCTCTCTCTCTCTCAAATAAAAAAACAATTTTTTTATTAAAGAAAAGGATATGGCACTTTAATTTCCTCATCTTAATGGGAAATCTGGAGATACTCTAAAATTAATAAGTCTACAAATAAAGCTATGGAAGGTTTAAAGCTATGGAAGTGAACATGGCAAAAATAACAATGAGATTGGCAGGTGTTGGTGAGAGGAAGGTGGTTTAAATGCTCTAAACTTACCTTTCCTGAAGGACAGGTCAGTGTTTCAAATTGGTAGATAAAGAAAGCATACTTAGCTGTTTTGTTTTCTTGTTTTTTTCCTCCATTTTTCTGTACTGTTTGAATATTTTGTCCTAGAAAATGGATGTTACTTTTACAGTCCCCCTCGCCCCCCAGGAAACAAAAATCAAAAAACCAGGTGTAATTCTACCCTGAAAACTGAAGGAAACTTATTTCTAGGAAAAGAAGTTGGTGCAGTTCTTCTTTATATTTAATATTAGACTTTAGATGAATTTTAAGCCTCCCAATTACTGAAACCCGAAAGAGTGAAGGAAAATAAGTCACTAGGAAGATTCTAGAGACTGCCTTTACCAAGCAATATTTGTGTGAAAGTTTTCTGATTCTATAAACTTAATTTGCAATTTTTTTTGTTGTTGTGTTTGTTTGTGTTTATTTTCTCCCAGATTTGAGACAAAAAAAGGTTTTGCCCCATGGTTACCCATATTTTTTTAATGACTGCTTTGACACAGTATCAGTGATTCCAGTGCAGACAGTCTTCAGAATTCAAGCAGGGTCAGTATTTTATGGGAATGTAATTATTGAAGAAAATAAATTCGGGGAAATACAAATTTCAGTTGATCTCTGCCATTCTTTTTTTTTTTTTTATGTTTTATTTATTTCTGGGGGGGGGGGGGAGAGAGAGAGAGACCGAGAGAGAGAGAGACCACATGAGCAGGGGAGGGACAGAAAGAGAGGGTGTCACAGACTCTGAAACAGGCTCCAGGCTCTGAGCTGGCAGTCAGCACTGAGCCCGACGCGGGGCTCGAACCCACGAACTGCGAGATCATGACCTAAGAGAAAGTCGGACACTTAACCGACTAAGCCACCCAGGCGCCCGTCTGCCATTCTTTTATAATGGAGGTGGAAAACTGAAATATGTAGTAGCATGGTACAGAACCAGTTAATTGCAGTTCATATAGCTCTCCTTTGTCCCTTTTTGAGTAGAAGGGTAGATGTGATTAGGTATTTAGAGTCACATGTTGTGAATTTTGTGATGTTGTTAGGTCTGTATTATGAGAGATGCTTTCTTCAGAGAGAAATCCTAGTCATGATGCTATTATCGCAAGGGAGATTTGACACATAACGGTGTTAGTGTGGTGTATGATTGTGGGTCACCTACAGTGGAATGGCCTGCTCTGAACAGGTAACAGAAGGATGGGGTGTTTGGCCTTGGTGATGTTCTTACTCACTTGTACTATGGCCATTGTTGAGAGCTTAATTTTGAAGTCTTAAAGCAGACCTCTATAACAGCAGAGAGAAAGGAGAATGAGCAAGGCAAGTAGTTGAGAAGAGAAGTTGGAAGGGGACAAAGAGTTGTATTTAAGAAGATTAGAGGCCGGGGCGCCTGGGTGGCTTAGTTGGTTAAGCGTCCGACTTTCGCTTGGGTCATGATCTCGCGGTTCGTGGGTTCGAGCCCCGCGTCGGGCTCTGTGCTGACTGCCAGCTCAGAGCCTGGAGCCTGTTTCAGAGTCTGTGACTCCCTCTCTTTCTGACCCTCCCCTGCTCACGCTGTCTCTCTCTCTCCTAGAAATAAATAAAAACATTATAAAAAAAAATTAAAAAAAAAAAAAAAAGGAGATTAGAGGCCTTCAACAAAGGCTTTAACCTTGCAGTCACCTGGCCTGTGCTTGCTGTTCCCTGCACTCTATTGTGTTTGGGGTGTCCTGAGAAATAGAGGCTCTCCTCAGAGTAGTGGCCTAAGGTTTGATTTTAGGCAGGACAAGGTGTATGTGCTGTACTTTATTTATGGAGAAATATATTTACAGTGTATTATATGCATCATTATAAAAGATTTATTGTTGTGTCAATTCTGTAAGGAAAGCACCCAAATAAAACTTGTATACTAAGAGTGTCCCACAGGGGTGCCTGGATGGCTCAGTCGGTTAAGGTCTGATTTTGGCTCAGGTCATGATCTCGCAGTCTGTGAGGTTGAGCCCCACATCAGGCTCTGCTGACAGCTCAGAGCCTGGAGTCTGCTTCAGATTCTGTGTCTCCGTCTTTCTCTCTCTCTCTCTCTCTCTCTCTCTGCCCTCCCCTGCTTCCTTCCTCCCTCTCCTTCTCTCTCTCAAATAAATAAACATTGAGGGAAAAAAAGTGCCCCACAGAAATGTTGCCAATGTTAGTAACTTGATAGCATAAGGATCATAGGTATTCTTTGGTCTCACACTTATCTTGGATATATAGGTCCTTTTCCCAGGGTGTATACTGACTAATTACCAGGAGAAAGCTGAACATTTATGGTTTTAAGTTATAGATGTTACAAGAACAAAGAGCCATAATCCTTTTTGTTCTACATTGAGTTGAAATGTAACATATATGTATACACACATACACATACATGCATAGGTATACATAGGAAGCACCTACCATGTGTCAGCCATTCTGAGAGGATCAGGACTCAGTCTTGGGTGCCAGGAATTTAGAGCCAGGTGGAAGAGATGAGATGATTACCCATATGCCTTATATCTGTAACATAAGGCAGAACATCTGGGCAGTGAAAGAGAGACTGATATTTCTCGTGTTGATGCTTTTCTAGTCTTCTAGCCTTTCCTTGATGGCTCAGGGAAACAAATAAGTTTTCCACTTGCCATTGATAGAGTCTGGCAAAAATGTTCACTTGGTTTGTGTGACACTCATATCCGGCTTCTGCTTTTGTTCTGGAGGTGGTTCTGATCCAGGGGGGACGGAATGATATGAAAGCAGCAGTGGCAGGCCACTAACACTCCATAGATAGATTGCATGGTTGTCCCCCAGGTAATTGAGAATTACTATCCACCCCTGCAGATTAATTCTTGGGGTAAATACCCTGATAAAAAATTTGCAGAATTGATTTCTGAATTTTAGGAGTGACCTAGTTATTTAAAGTGCTATTCAGCTTCACCCACTAATTTTAACATTGGTTAGTACTTACCTAGTGTTGTCTATGTCTTTTTTTTTTTTTTTAATGTTTTTTAAATTTATTTATTTCTAGGAGAGAGAGAGACCGCATGAGCAGGCGAGGGTCAGAGAGAGAGGNTTTTTTTTTTTTTTTTTTTAATTTTTAATGTTTTTTATTTATTTCTGAGTGAGAGAGACAGCACGAGCAGATGAGGGTCAGAGAGAGAGGGAGATACAGAATCTGAAATAGGCTCCAGGCTCTGAGCTGGCTGTCAGCACAGAGCCTGACATGGGGCTCAATCCCATGAACCATGAGGTCCTGACCTGAGCTGAAGTCGGACGCTTAACCGACTGAGCCACCCAGGCACCCTGTCAGGTACTTTTCTAAATGTTCTATATTTAATCTTCATGTCAACTCTGTAAGGTAAGTACTATTTCATGTATCCCCGTTTTATACATAGGAAAAACTAAAGTTAACTAACTTGTCTAGGAAAGTTTTAGAGCTAAGGAGAGATTGAGCTGGAATTTGAACCTGGGCAAGGTAGCTCCAAAACCCATGCTTCTGACCAGTAAGCTATGCTACAAAAGAATGTGAGCAATATCTGGCAAACTGGGATTTTTGGTGTTTCTGGTGGGATATGAAGTATATATCCCCTTTCTCTCGGGTCTTGCTTACAGCTAGGTGCATATGTATTCTTCACTATAGGACATAGTTGGCAGTGGAAATTGAACATGTCAGTAGAAATCCCTGCTCTTAGCTTCCTTGGTTATCCTCTCTGTGATGGTCACAGAATAGTTTTGCATGTGACTTTTATTGTCTAGTGCTTGGCTCTGCAGAGAAAATGGCATTGGCCTATTGCTGGGTAGAGAGTGTGTTTTCAGTCTGTTTCATCTAGTACTGTGACGCATGCCTTTGTTTTTTTGTTTTCAGTGTGATAGTTTAAGAAATGTTTATAGAAGCAACTTTTAAACACTGTTAACTAAAAAAAAAATAGGTGGTACAATAAATTACTGTATTTTGGATTCCTGTATACAGCTGCCCTGAATATTCCACTCTGATGCAAGAGTGATTGATTGCTGTGTGCATTTCAAAATATGAAAACAATAGCATAATTTTGACTTCTGATCATTTTTTTTATTCCTAGGAACCCTAAGGACTCTGCAATATGAATAATTCTCTGGAGAACACCATTTCCTTTGAAGAGTACATCCGAGTAAAGGCGCGGTCTGTCCCGCAGCACAGGATGAAGGAATTTCTGGACTCACTAGCCTCTAAGGGGCCGGAAGCCCTTCAGGAATTCCAGCAGACAGCTACCACTACCATGGTGTACCAACAGGGTGGGAACTGCATTTATACAGACAGCACCGAAGTGGCTGGGTCTTTGCTTGAACTTGCCTGTCCAGTCACCACCAGTGTTCAGCCACAAACTCAACAAGAACAGCAGATTCAGGTTCAACAGCCACAGCAGGTTCAGGTAAAAGGGAGATATTGAGGTGCATCCTATTCAATAGATTTTTTTTTGCCATCAGGGTTTTGGTTAGTAGGAATGTCACCTCTATGTACAAACGTCCATAGTTATTTTCACTAAGGGGAATAGTCTGTGTTTTTTGAAACATTTTATTGAACACAATGGCTTTCATGTACAGTACAGACTAAAAATATTTTTGCAGCTATCATAACCCGAAAAGACTGTAGATACTTGCCATTTGCTTTGGAGAATTGAACAGTACAGAAATTAGAGGTCTTCTGGGATTGGACTTGGGATTTGACACAGGTGTGTGTAACTGAAGCTTCATTTTTGTCTGTCACCTTGAGCAGATCAAGAACATAGGAGGGGCTTATTCCTTAAAAGCATGACATTTGGAACTTATTTTAAAATGGAGTTGATCTATTTTAGTGATCTTCATTTAGTTGTATGGTTCCATGACTCAGGTCACTTGTAGATTTCTAGGTCTTCATTTACTGTTATATCACTCAAGAAATAATGCTTATTAATAATGAGCTTACAGAAAGAGGAGAAACTAATAAATTTGCTAAAAATTTAAAAGTGCCTCTTTAGGGGTTCCTCATATGAAACCAAAAGTGTGCTCCATTTATAAATGCTGCTTTTTTGCTATTGTCTATTGTGGTTCTATTTCATTTTGCCCTCAAATGCTTTTTCCACCAAGAGAATTGGAAAGGGAGTAGACTATGACAGAGGGGCAGGAATGTGGAGAGGTGTGTCTGGTAAGATAGAAGGACTGTGACCCCTTTTCTCCTTAGGGATGCAGGCAGGTATATTGGAAGGACATGGGCTCTCGAGTTCTATTCTTGGGTTTAAATCTGGCTTGACCTCCTATTCATTGACATGATTTAAAATTTTTCAGCCCTAGATTTTTCATGTGCTAAATAGGGATAATATTTAGTGAGACTGAATGAGACCAGAAAACATCTGGCACACGGAGGAATGCAGTCATTATTTATTCCATTTCTTGTAAGGAAGGAAGGGTACAGGAAAGGTAGATAAGAGAAGCCTGGCTTTTTGGTTCAAGAAATTATTCTGCTGTTATTTACAGCTTGGACTTCCTTTTTCATAAGATTAAAACAGTTTGGAATGGGGCATCTGGCTGGCTAAGTTTGGTAGAGCATGAGGAGCATGCAACTCTTGATCCTTGGGATCATGAGTTCAAGCCCCATATGCATGTAGAACTTGGCTTTAAGAAAAAAGGAAGGTAGTGGGCACCTGGGTGACTTAGTCAATTTAGCGTCCAACTTGATTTTAGCTCAGGTCACAATTTCATGGTTTGTGGGATCACGCCCTGCATCAGGCTCTGCATTGACATCACAGAGCCTGCTTGGAATTCTCTCTCGCCTTCCCCTCTCTCTGCCCATCCCCTGCTCGCACTCACTCTTTCTCGCTCTCTTTCTCTCACTCTCAAAATAAGTAAACATTAAAAAAAAAAAAAAAAGGAAGGGGAGAAAAATGGTTTGGAATTTGAGTTTATAAGTGTTTGAGACTTTATGTTCAAGATGGCTGATTGAGGCCACCTGTTAACTTCATTATCTTTTCCTAAAACCCTGTAAATAAAAGAAGTGTAAATGATAATCCATGAAACAGTTTTAATATGTTGGACTCATAAGAACACACATTTTCTCCATTCTAAGCAACTTAAAAGATTTTTTTTTTAAATATTTTTATTTATTTCTAGGAGAGAGAGAGAGAGAGAGAGACAGCGTGAGCAGGGGAGGGTCAGAGAGAGAGGGAGACACAGACTCTGAAATAGGCTCCAGGCTCTGAGCTGGCAGTCAGCACAGAGCCTGACGCGGGGCTCGAACCCACGAACTGCGAGATCATGACCTAAGCGAAAGCCGGACGCCCAACCAACTAAGCCACCCAGGCGCCCCAAAAGATATTTTTTAAAAAGTGTTGGAAAAAACAAGTGCCATCAAAAAACCACTAAATCTGGGGCACGTGGGTGGCTCAGTTTGTTGAGTGTCTGACTCTTGATTTCAGCTCAGGTCATGATCCTAGGGTTGTGGGATCGAGCCCTGTGTCAGCATGGAGTTTAAGATTATCTCTCTCCTCCTCTGCTAGTCTCCCCTGCTCATGTGACTGGCTCTCTCTGAAATAAAAAAAAACAACACTAAACCTGAGAAATTGCTGAGAGAGGAAGCAAACAGAATCAGGCAAGAGAAGCATTCATGTAAAAGAGAACTTTTAGAGAAGGTGGAACAGTTCTCAGGGTGCTGTAAGCCAAGAAGTGAAGGATACAAAGCAAAATTCTCCCCTGGGACAGCCTCAGACTCCCACAGGTTGGGACTTGACCAAGGGTTTAGAACACAAATTTGCATACATATGTCTGCATGTATTATGAGTATAGTTGACCCTTGAACAACATAGGTTTCAACTAGACAAAGTTTTTTTTGATAAATACAGTATAGTACTGGAAATGTGTCTTAGGATTTTCTTAATAACATTTTTTTCTCTAGTTTGTTATAAGAATATATAATGAAAGTAAACAAAATATGTGTTAATTGATGGTTTTAGTTATCAATAAGGCTTCTAGTCAATAGTAGGCTATTAATAGTTAAGTTTCTCAGGAGTCAAAAGTTTTATAGGTCGATTTCTGGTTGCAAAGGAGTTGGGGCCCCTAGCCCCGTGTTCTTCAAGGGTCAGCTGTGATAGGTACCAAGTATAGTATGAAGGCAGCTCTCCTAATAGGCGGGGAAAGGATATATTCTATTAGTGGAGTAAGACAGTCAGTCTACTACTCTTGGAAATAAAGTCAGATACCTCTCCTAATACAATCCAGATGGGTTAAAGAGATAAACATGAAACAATAAAACCATTAAAAGACAGTATAGAAAATTTTTGTGATTTTAGATTGTGGAAAGCCTTCCTAAAGAAGAAAGTAAACTCTGAGATAGCTTTACCCAATCTTTTTTACCCTGAAGGAGTACCTTATTTGAAATAATTTTCAGGTCTCAGGGAACCCCTGCATAAAAATAACTTTGGGCACCTGGGTGACTCAGTCATTAAGCATCTGATTTCCACTCAGGTCATGATCTCACTAGTTAGCGAGTTTGAGTCCCATTAGGGTGAGCTCACCCCTCTACCCCCAACTTTTCCCTCTCTTTTTCCCTCTCTCTCTCTTTTCCTCTCTCTCTCTTTCCAACTCTCTCTCTTTTCCCTCTCTTTCTTTGCCTCTCACTCACTTGTGCACACAGTCTTCAAAAAAAAATTACTGTATTTAAATATCTCAGAACGTTAGCTTGATCAGCAAGTTAGAGGCATAATAATATAATTTTAATAATAACTGTCAGTGTTCTTTTGATACATTTTTTTGTGATATTACATTTTGGCCAACTTATTAGGGTATCTTTTTTTGTGTGGTTCTCTTCCCCACATAGGTTATCAATATTAATTCAAGTTATTAGTATATATTTCTTCTTAAAAAAATTTCTTCCTTGAGCATTTTTTGCCTTATTCAAGTGGTCCTAAAAATCTTATCACAAATTTCTGTCATCCAAGTTGCTGAGATAGGGATTGTGGTATGTGATATATGCAAGAGTAGTTTTCTTCGCCTCTTTAAAATTAAAAGTGATCTTTTAGCCAAGCTTTCTTGGACCAAACAGTAGTTATTCCTAGTTTACCTTTCTTGAGACTAATCTTTCTTTCCTTTTCATAAGTTTTAAATTAAAGCCCCTTAAGGAAGGGGCATTTGGGTGGCGCAGTGAATTAAGTGACCAACTTTGGCTCAGGTCATGATCTCATGGTTTGGAAGTTCAAGCCCTGCATAGGGCTCTGTGCTGACAGCTCAGAGCCTGGAGCCTGCCTCAGATTCTGTGTCTCCCTCTCTCTCTGCCCTTCCCCCACCTCTCAAAAATAAATAAACATGAAAAAAAGTTTTAGAAAACTAATATATTTTCATCAATAACTGACTTAAGCCAGATAGGCATTAATTTTTTTATTTTTTAATTAAAAAATTTTTAATGTTTTATTTCTGAGAGACAGAGACAGCATGAGCAGGGGAGGGTCAGAGAGAGAGAGAGAGAGAGAGAGAGAGAGAGAGGGAGAATCTGAAGCAGGCTCCAGGCTTTGAGCTGTCAGCACAGAGCCTGACACAGGGCTCAAACCCATGAACCGTAAGATCATGACCTGAACCAAAGTTGGACACCCAGTCGACTGAGCCACCCAGGCGCCCCGGGAATCAATTTTTTCAAAACTTGGCTTTGGGGCCGCCTGAGTGGCTCAGTCGGTTAAGCGTCCGACTTCGGCTCAGGTCATGATCTCACAGTTCGAGGGGTCGAGCCCTGTGTCGGGCTGTGTGCTGACAGCTAGCTCAGAGCCTGGAGCCTGGTTCAGATTCTGTGTCTCCCTCTCTCTCTGACCCTCCCCTGCTCTCGCTGTTTCTCTCTCTCTCAGAAATAAATAAAAACATTAAAAAAAAAAACAACAACAAAGTAATTACGTCCTTAGAACAGTTTTAGTGAATTGGTGGGAGACAGAGGTGCATGTTAATTAGAAGAGTAGCTATCTGAATAAGTCTTACTGTGTTCCTTTACTCTCTATTACTAACATACTCTTCAGACTACCAAAAGTGTGGGTTTTTTTTCCCATATTGACCAATTCTCCGACACCAGCTTGCTGTCCTACAATTCAGTCTGACACCGTCTACCTGGAATTAGCATAAGGTCCTACAAGTTAAGGGATCAGTTCTACAAGATTGCCCCCCAGCTCAGACACCATAGGTTATGATAATACATCAGGTTATCATCTGTACTTCTGATTGATCAGCTATCAATTGGGGTTCTCACTGCCCCTCCTCAGGTTTCATAATTGGTTAGAACAATTCACAGAGCTCAGGGAAACATGTTTACTGGTATATTGTGTAATAAATGATGAAATAGAGGATACAAATGAATAACCAGATAAAGACATAGAGGCGCTTCTGTCCCTATGGAGTTGGGGTACACCACCCTTCTGGCATGTACGTGAATGTATTTATCAACACAGTTCCCTGAACCCCATATTTTTGGGATTTTTATGGAGCCTACAGCACATGTGTATGATCCATTAGTAAATCAATTCCTAGCCCCTCTATTTTTTTTAAATGTTTTTATTTCTTTCTGAGAGAGAGACAGTGTGAGCAGGGGAGGGTCAGAGAGAGAGGGAGATACAGAATCTGAAGCAGCCTCCAGGCTCTAAGCTAGCTGTCAGCACAGGGCCCAACGTGGGACTCAAACCCACGTGGGACTCAAACCCACGAACCGTGAGATCATGACCTGAGCTGAAGTCAGACGCTTACCCAACTGAGCCACCCAGGTGCTCCCTAGCCCCTCTTCTTTAGAGAGTGGAGTGTGAGGCTGAAAGTTCCAAGCTTTTTAAAAAATTTTTTTCTTAATGTTTTATTTATTTTCAAGAGAGACAGAGTGTGAGTGGAGGAGGGGCAGAGAGAGGGTGACAGAATTGAAAGTAGGCTCCAGGCTCTTGGGCTGTCAGCACAGAGGCCCATGTGGGGCTCAAATCCATGAACTGTGAGATCATGACCTGAGCTGAAGTTGGCCACTTAACCAACTGAGCCACCCAGGCACCCCTGAAAGTACCAAGTTTTAATCATGGTTTGGTCTTATCAGTGACCAGCCTCCATTCAGGAGCCCTCTACGAGTTGTCTCATTAGAACACAAGATGCTCCTGGCACTTTTATTATCACTTAGGAAATTAACAAAGGTTTTGGGAGCTTAAGCCAGGAACCAGAGAGACCAAAATACATATTTATTACATCACAGTATCCTACATCTATTTAAGATAAGGAGGTACTCTCTGAAGGCAAAAACAAGAGCTCCCATGTAAATGCCTTGACAATGTACAATACTAGGAAAGGCCCAAGCTTCCTGTTCCTGGTTAGGTCAGCCTGAGCTGAGTGAAAGAGATTCATTTGGATCTTCCCTTACAAGAGCCCTCTTGAGTTGGGTGCTTCCTAAAGCATCCACTTGAAGTTAAATGCATTTGCCAGAGAGAAGGACTTCTGATGGTGAATCCCAGGGGTCGGGTTTCACTTACCACCCATAGAATTGCTTGTTTCTTCTCTGCCTTTATACAGGGCTTCATACAAGACTGGTTGGCCAAATGGGCCTCACAAAGTGAAGGATTCTTTGAGGAAGGAGACGTCTCATCACTTGCTTCTTTTGGTGCTAGCAGTAAAGATCTCAAGGCTTAAGTGGCTCAAAGTGCATCTCTTCCCCTTTTGTCATTTCAGCTTTTGTCCCTCTTTTCTCTTTTTCTTCTTGTTGCACATTTCCTCCATGCTGGATGGTCCCTAAGCCCTCATCCTAGTGTGAGCTGCTGGGAATGAGGAAAATTAATCAAGAGCCAGACTTGGCTCTGAGACAAAGAGTTCAGTCTGCCTCAGCTACTTTAGATGTGTCATCCTAGGCAAGTGATTTAACCACATAGAGTCCATTTCCTGAAAATAAAAGAATTTATGTTGTAGTTACTTTGAGGATTACATCAAACACTAGGTTATAAGCACATTGTCTGGCACATAGTAATCCTCAATAAATGAACACTAGCTGATGTTGTTTTCTTTTTCCACTTCTCATTAATGCCATTCCTACCTAAGGCCGCAGTTGCCTTTCAGACTTTTGAAAGTATCCAAACATTTGTAAATAAGGATTCTCACACTGTTGGTAATATGTCATTTTTTATCCCTTTTTTCTTTTAATACATAAACTGTTAACAGATGCAGTTCAAATCTCTAATACCCTTTTAAACAACCCCCTTTCCCAAGGTAAATACTGTTTTAAAGTTTTCAGCTTGGTGTGATATTTTCTGTATCCATCTGGGTATTGGTATTTAGTTACAAATATTAGACGCATTCCCCTGCATTCCCCTTCATCCCCCTCGTTTGTTCAGAAAAAATTGAAGGATAGCAGTTAACTCAGGGAATGTGTGGGAGGGCCAGAGAATGGGTCTTGGAGGCTGTGCATCCAGGAATAGGACTCAGGTCACATTGCTGTCTTGTTTTGGCAGAGACTTTCTGCCGTACTCCCGGACCCAGGTCCTTACCCAACCACAGTCTCTCATTGGGATCTATGCTGTCCTGCTCCATTTCTGCCATATTCTTCCACTCTCACCAGAAAGTGGAGGTTGTGGTTCCTGCTACCTCATGTTGCTCCCTTCTGAGTCCAAATTTCATGCAGTGTGTCTAATTTGGGAAGCTTTGATCACATGCCTGCATTCTAGCTGCAGAAGACGTTGTTGGGACAGTGATTCTGGCTTCTGCTTTGAGAGACAGTGCTCATAATATGATGTTTTCTGCAAACATGGGTTTGTAGCCAAAAACAGGACTACAGTCAGCTTCTCTCTCACAGGCACTTTGTGGGCTGATTGAGATCCTGATTGGTTTGGTGAGCCATTTATTGCTGCCTTTTCTGGCCCTTCATGCCCAGCCTTTTGCCCACATTTAAATTTCTTCCCTGACCATATTTTTAAGTTCATTTGTATAATAAGAGTTTGGCAGGGGTGCCTGGGTGGCTCNTTCATGCCCAGCCTTTTGCCCACATTTAAATTTCTTCCCTGACCATATTTTTAAGTTCATTTGTATAAGAGTTTGGCAGGGGTGCCTGGGTGGCTTAGTTGGGTAAGCATCTGACTTCAGTTGAGGTCCTGATCTCACAGTTTGTGAGTTCAAGCCCTGCGTCAGCCAGCTCAGAACCTGGGGCCTGCTTTGAATTCTGTGTCTCCCTCTCTGACTGCCACTCCCCCACTCATATTCATTCTTTCTCTCTCTCTCTCTCTCCCCCCCCCCCAAAAAAGAAAACATTAAAAACTTTAAAACGTTAACAAAGTTTGGCAAATGCTTAATACTTGGATAAAGACTACCATTTTTCAGAAGAGTGTATTTGAACGGTGAAATTCTATCAAGGTCCCTAAAGTTCTGCTAGACTAGTTGTTAAAAGGCTTGGTTCCTAGGTGTATGATTCCTCACCTAGTGGGGTCTCCTGCCAGCACACTGAACACTATCCTCAATAATCCATCCTCAGTGAGACTCAGAACATGAAATGGAATGTGAGCTACATATATTGTTGTAAGTTTTCTAGTAGACTCTTTTTTTTTTTTTTAAAGTAATCCCTACACCCAACATGGGGTTCGAACTCATGACCCTGAGTTCAGGAGTAGCATGGTCTTCTACTGCCAGGCACCCCTAGTAGCCTCTTTTCTAAAGGGGATAAAAGAGGTGAAATTGGGGCGCCTGGATAGCTCAGTCAGTTGAGTGTCCGACTTCGGCTCAGGTCATGAGTGAAATTGATTTTTTAAATCACATTTTATTTGATCTAATATAGTTTTTCAGCATGATAGTATAATATTACTGATAAACTATTTTACCCTCTTTTGATACAATTCCCTGACATCTGGTTATGTTTTGTAGTTGTGGCACATTATTTGTAACACATTATAGTTGGAACATCTCAAGTGGTTGTCAGCTAAATGGAACTAACGGGTATTAGACCAGTGGGGTTTCAGAGAAATTTAAGAGAAGAATTATTCTTTCTTGTGGAAATAAGAAAATTTAAAATTGTTTATGAGGAGAACCTGGGGGGCTCAGTTAAGTGATGGGGTCTGTGCTGACAGTGTGCTGACAATGCAGAGCCTGTTTGGGCTCCTCTGTCTTCCTCACTCTCTGCCCCTCCCTTTCTTACTCTCTCAGAAATAAATAAGTAAACTTAAAAAAATTTTTTAAATTGTTTATGAGGTGGAATTTGGAAATTGACCCGGCATACTCAGTTTATTCTGTTTAAATACTATTTTTAATATTTATTTTTGAGAGAGACAGCAGGAGCATGTGCACATGCGTGTAGGTGGGGTAGGGGCAAAGAGGGAGGGGGACAGAGGATCTGAAGCCTGCTCTGTGCTGACAGCAGAGAGCCCCATGCAGGGCTGGAACTCATGTATTGCAAGATCATGACCTGGCTGAAGTTGGATGCTTAATTAACTCAGCTACACAGGCATCCCAGTTTATTCTCCTTAATTTTTTAAAAAAATTATTTACTTCTTAATTTTTTTAATGTTTTACTTATTTCTGAGAGAGGGAGGGAGAGACCGCGTGAGCAGGGGAGGGTCAGAGAGAAGGAGACACAGAATCCGAAGCAGGCTCCAGGCTCCGAGCTAGCTGTTAGCACAGAGCCTGACATGGGGCTCGAGCCCACGAACCGTGAGATCATGACCTGAGCGGAAGTCGGATGCCCAGCTGACTGAGCCACCCAGGTGTCCCTATTCTCCTTTATTTAAATAAAAATAAATTTTGCTCATGCTCTCTCTCAGAAATAAATAAAACATTACAAAAAAAGAATCTAATAAAAAAATATTTTGAGAGAGCAAGCACAAGTGGGGGAGGAGCAGAGAGAGAGGAAGAGAGAGAATCCTAAGCATGTACTGTGCTGTCAGCATGGAGCCTGATACAGGCCCTAACTCCAACCATGAGATCATGATCTGACCCAAAACCAAGACATGAATGCTCAACCAGCTTAGCCACCCAGGACCCCTATTCTCCTTTAAATGAAATCTTGGTTTTACACTTTAGCCAGAATGAAAACAAAAAAATACAGAAATTACAAAACAAAAAAATACAGAATATTAGTTTGTTTAGTTTCAGTGATTGGAAGAAAAGATTCCTAATAGAGGTAGTAATACATGTGTTGCTTCATGGTTCCTCATTGCTTCTTAGAGTACTTAGTCCTAATTTGAGTTGAGCTCTGGTTCTGAATACTTAGGTTTTCAACACTGAGGAAAAAGAAAAAGATTATCCATCTGCACACTAATTAAGAACATTGACAAATGGGGTCCAATAAAATTTCTAGACTAGTGGTTATCAAACTTTAGGGTGCATTAAAATCACCTGGAACATTTTTCAAAACAGCAATGGCTGCTTTCTCCACCCCTCCCAATCCCTGAATTCTGCTTCAGTATGGGACTGGAGTCAGTTCTGAGAATTTGCATTCCCCCCCCAATTTTATTGAAATGTATTTGACATGTAGAACTGTGTTAAGGTTAAGATGTATACAGCTTAATGACTTGACTTACATATATCATGAAATAAGTTTAGTTAACGCCCATCACTTCATGTAGATAAAAAGATAAAGAAATTTTTTTCTTTGTGATGAGAACTCTTGGGATTTACTACTTTCCTCTGTATCATACAGCAGTGTTAGCTATAGTCATCCGGTTGTATATTATATCCCTAGCACTTGCATATCTTATAACTCGGGAGTTTGTACCTTTTGACCACATTCTTTTTGTTCTCCCTCCCTCCCCAACTCACTGCTTTTGATAACTACAAATCTGATCTCTCTCTCTTTTTTTTTCCCCCCTGTGGGATTGTTCTTTTTTTTAATTTTGAAATTTTGTAGTATTTGCCTTTCTCTGACTTATTTCACTTAGCATAAAGCCCTGGAAAGTCCATCTATTTTGTCACAAATGGCAGAATTTCCTCCTTTTTTATAGCTGAGTATAATCTCATTTTTTATATATTCCATAACTTCCTCATCCATCTGTTGATAGACACTTCAACCATTTTTATATCTACTTTTATTATAAATAATGCTCTAAACATGGGAGTATAGCTGTCTCTTTGGCATAATGTTTTCATTATCAGAATTTTAATTTCTCAAATTTCCCGGTTGATGTTGAATGTGCTCTGTAGACCATATTTAGACGTACTTTCTAAAAAACTTAATTGGTAGTATACTCAGCGAAATAAAGAATCTAAGAAAAATCATGAGAATAAAAGAAATGGTAGAACCAACTTAGAATTGCAACCTAATTGCAATGTAGTAGCCATACAGAAGAGCCAGAAAGCAGTCTGTCCAGGTTGAAATAGAAAGTCCGAATGCTCAAAAGGAAAGTAATAGTGCGGTACATATTATGTAGTCAAGAGCTCAGAAGTGCATTTTAAGTGTCTCTTCTGATCAACTGAAAAAAAAAAAAAGGCAAGTAAAATCTCTTGAAAAGGTGAGGGGAGCTAAATGAGAAGGTTGAATAATTTAAAAAAATTTTTTTAATTAATTTTTTTTTGAGAGAGAGAGCATGTGCAAACATGAGAGGGTGAGGGCCAGAGGTGGAGGGGGGAGCAGAGTATCTGAAGCAGGCTCCATACTGACAGCAGAGAGCCTGATGTGGGGCTCAAACTCATGAAAGTTGTGATTGTGACCTAAGCCAAAGTCAGATGCTTTTTTTTTTTAATTTAAAAAAAAAATTTTTTTTTTTAATGTTTTTATTTCTAGGAGAGAGAGAGGGAGACACAGAATTCGAAACAGGCTCCAGGTTCTGAGCTGGCAGTCAGCACAGAGCCCGACGCGGGGCTCGAACCCACGAACCGCGAGATCATGACCTAAGCGAAAGTCGGACGCTTAACCGACTAAGCCACCCAGGCGCCCCAGTCAGATGCTTAAGGACTGAGCCACCCAGATGCCCTTATAGTAGTGGTTCTCTCTTTTTTTTTTTTTAAACTGTTTTATTTATTTCTAGGAGAGAGAGAGGGAGACACAGAATTCGAAACAGGCTCCAGGTTCTGAGCTGGCAGTCAGCACAGAGCCCGACGCGGGGCTCGAACCCACGAACCGCGAGATCATGACCTAAGCGAAAGTCGGACGCTTAACCGACTAAGCCACCCAGGCGCCCCAGTCAGATGCTTAAGGACTGAGCCACCCAGATGCCCTTATAGTAGTGGTTCTTTTTGTTTTTAATTTTTAAATGTTTTATTTCTTTCTGAGAGAGAGTGACAGCGTGAACAGGGGAGGGCCAGAGAGAGAGGGAGACACAGAATTCGAAACAGGCTCCAGGTTCTGAGCTGGTTGTCAGCACAGAGCCCGACGCAGGTCTTGATCCCACACACCGTGAGATCATGACCTGAGCCTAAGTCAGACACTTAACCGGCCCAGCCACCCAGGCACCCTTATAGTAGTGGTTCTCTCTTTTTTTTTTTTTTTTAAATGTTTGTTTATTTTGAGAGACAGAGAGAACTAGCAGGGAGAGAGGGAGACACAGAATCTGAAATAGGCTCCAGGCTCTGAGCTGTCTGCGCAGAGCCCCACAAGGGCATCCTCGAATCCACAAATTGTGGGATCATGACCTGAGCTGAAGTCAGAGACTTAACTGACAGAGGCACTCAGGCCCCTCTAGTAGTGATTCTTAAAGGATGGTTCAGAATTGGTCATCTCCAGTACCTTTGCGGGGCTACTTAAAATCAAAGTGTTTTTATTAGAATACTGAGATGTTACTTGCCTTTTTCATTCTCATTTTCTCATGAATGTAGAGTGGAGTTTTTTAGATGCCACGTCTGATGTGCACAGCAGATTGAATGCAGAAGCAGATAGGTGAATCCAGCTGACTTCAATTAAGTCAGCTATTAAAGTTGTAAAAAAATGCAGCTCTTAGAAATTTTTTGCAAATACAGGCATACTTCAGAGATACTGCAAATTCAGTTCTAGACTTCGGCAGTAGTGTGAATATTGCAATAAAGTGAGTCAAATGACTTTTTTGGTTTCCCAGTGCATACAGAAGTTGTTTAAACTAGTCTATTAAGTATGCAACAGTATTATCTCTTAAAAAAGAATGTGCATGCCTTAATTTAAAAATAGTTTATTGATGAGGCACCTGGGTTGCTCTGTCATTTAAATGTCCAACTTTGGCTCAGGTCATAATCTCACAGTTTGTGAGTTCGAGCCCTGCATCAGACTCTGTGCTGACAGCTCAGAGCCTGGAGCCTTTTTCATATTCTGTGTCTGCCTCTCCCCTGCTCACACTCTGTCTCTCTTTGTCTCGCTCTCTAACATAAATAAAGACTAAAAAAAAAGTAGTTTATTGTTGGGGGATCTGGGTGTTTCAGTCAGTTAAGCGTCTTACTCTTGGTTTCTCGAGTTTTGTGAGTTCGAGCCCTGTATTGGGATCTGTGCTGACAGAGCGGAACCTGCTTGGAATTCTTCTCTCTGTTCCTCTCCCCTATGTGCTGTCTCTGTCTCTCAAAATAAATAAATAAACTTAAAAAAAATACTTCATTATTGCTAAAAAAAAAATATATGCTAACCATCTGAGCTTTCACTGAGTCATAATCTTTTGCTGGTGGAGGGTCTTGCCTCATTGTTGATGGCTACTGACTGATCAGAGTGATAGTTGCTGAAGGTTGGGGTGGCTGTGGCAATTTCTTAAAATAAGACAATAGTGAAGTTTGCTACATCAGTTGGGTCTTCTTACCAGTGACTTCTCTGTAACATGCAATGCTGTTTGATAGCGTTTTACCCACAGTAGAACTTCTTTCAAAATTGTAGTCAGTCTTCTTAAACCCACTTGTTGCCTTATCACTTACGTTCATGTGATATTCTTTTTTTTTTTTTTAATTTTTTTTTAAATTTCTGAGAGAGAGAGACAGCATGAGCAGAGGAGGACCAGAGGGAGAGGGAGACACAGAATCTGAAACAGACTCCAGGCTCTGAGCTAGCTGTCAGCACAGAGCCCGACGCGGGCCTCGAACCCACGATCTATGAGATCATGACCTGAGCCAAGGTTGGATGCTTAACCCAGTGAGCCACCCAGGCGCCCCTATGTTCATGTGATATCCTTTGTTGTCATTTCAACAGTCTTTACAACATTGTCACCAGGTGTAGATTCCATCTCAAGAAACCACTTTCTTTGCTCATCCTTAATTAAGAAGCAGTTCCTCATCCATTAAAGTTTTATCATGAGATTGTACCAATTCAATCACATCTTCAGGCTCCATATTCTAGTTCTTCTGTTCTTTCCACCGCATATACAGTTACTTTTTCCCCTGAAGTCTTGAACCCTTCAAAGTCATCTGTGAGGGTCAGAGTCAACTTCTTTTAGACTGTTAATGTTGATATTTTAACCTCTTTCCATGAATTATGAATATTGTTAATAGCATCTAGAACAGTGAATTCTTCCTAGAAGGATTTCAATTTACTTTGCCCAGATGTTCAGAAGAATCACTCTTTATATTTAAAGCATTTGTAGTTTTACAAAATGTATTTTTAAAAAAAAATTTTTTTTAATGTTTTTAAAATTTATTTCTAGGAGAGAGAGAGAGAGACAGCATGAGCAGGGGAGGGTCAGAGAGAGAGGGAGACACAGAATCTGAAGCAGGCTCCAGGCTCTGAGCTGGCAGTCAGCACAGAGCCCGACGCGGGGCTCGAACCCACAAACCGCGAGATCATGACCTAAGCGAAAGTCGGACGCTTAACCGACTAAGCCACCCAGGCGCCCCAGAAAATTTATTTTTTTAAGGTTTTATTTAAGTTTATTTATTTTGAGAGTGTGTGCATGTATGGGGGAGGGGCAGAGACTCAAGAAGACTCTGCACTGTCAGAGCTGAGCCAAGTGTGGGGCTGCATCCCTCAAATCATGAGATAATGACCTGAACTGAAATTAAGAGTCACTTAACCAACTGAGCCACCCAGGTGCCCAAGATTTTATTTTTCAATAATCCTTACACCCAACGTGAGACTTGAACCTACAACCCCAAGATCAAGCAAGAGTAGCATGTTGCTTGGACTAAGCCAGCCAGGTGCCTGTACAAAAAAAAAATTTTTTTTAATTATAAAACTTTAAAGTCAAAATTACTCTTCGATCTTTGGACTACAGAGTGGATGTTCTATTCATAGGAATGAAAACAACAATAATCTCATTATACATCTTCATTAGAACTGTTGGGTGACCACACACATTGTCATTGAGCAGTAATATTTTGAAAAGAACCATTTTTTTCTGAGCAGTAGGTCTCAACAATGGGCTTAAAATTAAAATACTTAGTAAGCCATGTGCTATCATCCTACAAGCAAAGTAAAATTAACATAAATCCTAGGGGCCTTAGCCCTAGGGCCTTTGAAAAAATAAGTGAACATTAGTTTCAGTTGCATTAGCCCCTAACACAGTGTTAGCCTGTTCTTTGAGGCTTTGAGGCCAGGCATTGATTTATCCTCTGCAGCTATGAAAGTCCGAGATGGCATCTTCAAATATAAGTCTGTTTTATCTGTATTGAAAATCTGCTGTTTTCATATAGCCACTTTCATTAATTATCTTAGCTAGACCTTCTGGATAACTTGCTGTAGCTTCCACATCATCACTTGCTGCTTCACATTGCACTTTTACATTATGGAGACAGCTTCTGAAACCTCATGAGCCAACCTCTGCTAGCTTCAAACTTTCCTTCTTCAGGTCCCTCACCTTTCTCTCAGCCTTTGTAGAATTGAAGAGAGTTGGGGTTTTGCTCTGAATTAGTCTCTGGCTGAAGGAAATGTGGCTGGTTTGATCTTCTATCCAAACCACTTAAACTTTCTCCTTTCAGTGATAATGTTTGGTGTTCTCCTTATTCATGTGTTCACTGGAGTAACACTTTTAATTTCCTTCAAGAAGTTTTCCTTTGCATTAACAGCTTGACTAACTTAGTCACAAGACACCTAGCTTTTGGCCTACCTTGACTTTTGACATGCCTTCCTTCCCAAGTTTAGTCATTTCTAGCTTTTGGAAATGACTGACTTTCACTTAAACACCTAGAAGCTGCTGTTTTTAATTGGCCTCATTTCAATATTATTTTGTCTCTGGGACTAAGGAGGCCTATTGGAGTTGTTAGAACATGCACATTTATCGATTAAGTTTGCTGTGGTCTTATATCTGCAAGGTCCATTGGGCCCCAGTTAAAACAAGTAACTTAGTTACATCAAAGATCTCGACAGATCTATAAAAAACATAATGATGAAAGGGCCACCTGGGTGGGTTAGTTGGTTAAGCATCCAACTCTCTTGATTTCGGCCCAGGTCATGATCTCATGGTTTGTGAGTCCAAGCCCCAGGTCACGGCTTCGATTCTCTCCCTCTTTCTCTGCCCCTTCCCCACTGGCACACTCTCTGTCTCAAAATAAATAAACATTTAAATAAAAACCCATATTGTTTGGGGGAAGCACAATAAATCTAGGTATGCCTTTTCATAAGAATGTGTTATTTATGTTAACAAGATTGGTTTGTGGGATATCCTGGTTTGTTTTTTATGATGAGGTTTGCCACATAAACAGACTTTTTTTTTTTTAATGTTTACTTATTTATTTTTGAGAGAGGGCTTGAGCAGGGGAGGGAGGGAGAGAGAGAGAGAGAGAGAATCCCAGGCAGGCTCTGCACGCTGTTAAGCACAGCCCAATGTGGCACTCAAACCAGTGAACCACAAGATCATGACCTCAGCCAAAACAAAGAGCCAGACGCTTAAGCAACTGAGCCACCCGGGTGCCCTAGTTTTAATTTCTAATAGTAAAAAGCAGTATCTATATCCATGTAAACAAAAGCTATAGGGGGTCCTCAATAATTTTTTGAGAGGATCTGAACCAAAAAAGCTTCTATAGTAATTGGTTTCATAGTTTCCCTTATGTCCTTGATGTAAAGCACTGGTTCTAAACTTGAGCATATATCAGTCACCTGGAAGACTTAAGATAGATTGCTAGGACTGTTCCTCAGAGTTTCTGATTCAGTAGTTCTGAGATGAGACCTGCGAATTTGTATTTCTAACAAGTGCCTGGGTAATGATGCTCTTGGCCTGGAAGCTATATTTTGAGATTCCTTGTGTAAAGAAATAATGCTTATCAGACTCTTGATTTCAGCGCATTTCAGGTTGTGGGATCAAGCCCCACTTTGGGTTCCATGCTCTTACACGGAGCCTGATTGGGAGTCTAACTCTGCCTCTCCTCTGCTCACACCCTCTCTCTGAAAGTTTATAAAGAAGAAATAATGCTTATATGGAAGGAAAACTACTTTTTGAGCACCTACTATGCATTGGTAAATATTTTATGCTCATAACATAACAACTCTGTAGAGAGTTAGGTGTTCTCCACTTTATATTACATCTAAGGGGACTCACAGGAAAGTATAGTAGCAATTCAAATTCAAGTCTGACTTCAAGGTCTATTCTTTATATAACTTTGCTTATCTTTTTAATTACTAACGGCTTTACTGAGATCTAATTCTCATATAATTCACCTATTTAAAGTATACAATTTAGCAGTTTTTAGATCTCACAAAGTTCTACAACCATTAATTACATCAATTTTAGAACATTTTCTTCAACCCAAAAAAGAAAGCCTGTTCCCATTACCCTTTATATTTTCCCCCAAGCCTCTGCTCTTAGACAACCACCAGTCTACTTTATATTTTTATAGATGTGCCTATTTTGGACATTCATATAAATGGAATCATATAATATTTAGTCTTTTTGACTGACTTCCCTTAGCATAAGCAAAATGTTTTCTTTTTTTTTTTTTTTTTTTAATGTTTATTTGAGAGAGAGCAGGGGGCGGGAGCAGAAAGAGAGAGAGAGAGAAAATGTCCTAAGCAGGCTTCACATTGTCAGCATGGAACCTTACTCAGGTCTTGATTTCACGAATCATGAGATCAGGACCTGAGCCAAAATCAACAGTCAAATGCTTAACTGACTGAGCCACCTAGGCACCCCTACCATACTGTTTTCAAGGTACATCTAGGATATATAAAAATTTCATTCCTTTTTGTTGCTAAATAATACTCTGTTGTATGGAAATACCAAATAATTTTTTAATTTGTCAATTCATGAACATTTGGGCTGTTTTTACTTTTTAGTTATTATCAATAAGGCTACTATAAGCATTTGTATCCCAAGTTTTGTGTGGACATAGTTTTCATTCCTCTTAGGTATATACCAAGGAGTGAAATTGCTGGGTCTCGTGGGTTGTTTTTCATATGTTTGTCACAAGGTATGTTTGACCTTTTGAGGAACAGCTAGACTGTTTTCCAGAGCAGCTATACTAACTTTACACTCCTGCTGGCATATATGAGGTTTCCAATTTCTTCATATCTGTGTCAGCACTTGTTATTGTCGCTTCTTTTTTTTTTTTTTTTATTTATTTCAGAGAGAGAGAGAGAGCATGAACAGGGGAGGGTCAGAAAGAGAGGGAGATACAGAATCTGAAATAAGCTCCAGGCTCTGAGCTTACTGTCAGCACAGAGCCTGATTCGGGGCTTGAACCCATGAACCATGAGATCATGACCTGAGCCGAAGTCGGATGCTTAACCAACTGAGCCACCCAGGCGCCCCTCTTTTTTTTTTTTTTAATTATAGCCATCTTAATGGCTTTCAAGTGGTTTTATGGTGGTTCTGATTGGCATTTCCTTATAGCTAATGATGTTGAGCAACTTTTCGTAGGCTTATTGGCCATTTGCATGTCTTTGGAGAAATGTCTGTTCAGATCCTCTTTAATTTTTTTGCGTATGAAATAATGAAGAGATCCAACTTCATTGTTTTTATATGGATAGCCAGTTGTCCCAGCACCATATTTATTTTTGTGATGTGTCTCGTTCTTTTATTAGATAGATAAAATCGCTCATCTGTCTTCTTTTCTACGTTCCTACCAGTGTTTAGAGTTTAGATATGTGTGTCTGAAGAAAAAAACTTTTTTTCTTTTTTTAATTACAGACTATACAAGGCATCCTTTCATGCTGCTTTGTATGCTGAGGTAACAGCAGTAAGAAACGAACTACATTATCATCAGAAATGTGTGAAGGAGGATACAGTAACCTTCCTTAGATTAAATTATCAGGAATCTTGTGGGTTTGTTTATGCTTCTTTATTAAAGATATCTTACTTAAGAGGTGCCTGGTTGGCTTAGTCGCTTAAGTGTCTGACTTCGGCTCAGGTCACAATCTCGCAGTTTGTGAGTTCAAGCTCCGCATTGGGCTCTATGCTGACAGCTCAGAGCCTGGAGCCTACTTCACATTCTGTCTCCGCCACTTGCACTCTGTCTCTCTCAAAAATAAACATTAAAGAAAAGATATCTTAATCATTTATCAGTGCCTACATTTTAACAGCAATATTGGGAGATCTCTCTAAATTCAAGAGTTTTTCTGTGGTGGGAGTAGTTTTTGATCCTGGGTTGAGAATTGCATGCCTGTAAAATGTACTTGTCTTGTTGACCTTTTAGAACATTGGTCCCCACAGTTTTTGTTTTTCTTTAACATATATATTTTTTATTATTTACTTATTTTTGAGAGAGAGAGACAGAGTGCTAGTGTGGTAGGGGCAGAGAGAGAAGGAGGCAGAATCTAATGCAGGCTCCAGGCTCTGAGCTGTCAGCAGGGAGCCTGATGCAGGGTTTGAACCCATGAACTGTGAGATCATGACCTGAGCCAAAGCCTGATGCTTAATTGACTGAGGCACCCAGGCGCCCTGGTCCCCACACTTTTTATTACCCCACAGATAAACTGTTGTTGACATACACCAAAATATATTTTTATAAACTATATACTTGAACTACTGTGCCAGTATGCAAAAAGAAAGGGGCAGGGTCACACTTTAAAACAAGAATTAAAGCAGAAGCAGAAGTTCTGATTTTTTCTTTTCTTTTTTTAAATTAAGTTGTTGATTTTTTTTTTTTTTTTAATGTTTTATTTATTTCTAGGAGAGAGAGAGACAGCGTGAGCAGGGGAGGGTCAGAGAGAGAGGGAGTCACAGGCTGAAACAGGCTCCAGGCTCTGAGCTGGCAGTCAGCACAGAGCCTGACGCAGGGCTCGAACCCACGAACCGTGAGATCATGACCTAAGCGAAAGTCGGACGCTTAACCGACTAAGCCACCCAGGCGCTCCAGTTCTGATATTTTCTTCAAAGATCCAAGTTGATAGTCTTGCTTGCTCTGGTAGCTAATTGTTACTCTGAATGCTGTGTGATGCATTCAGCATTGGTTTTGGGGGTTATGGTCTCCGAAGAAGCCTTGGGTATGACCGCCCCTCGTCCTCACATTACCTAGGGCCCCTCCCTGAGATCTCTTTGTTTTGGGGCTGAATTCTCAACGTTGCCTGGTTTACTTACTGGTCAATCTTGTCGCTGCAGGTACAGGTGCAGGTACAGCAGTCTCCGCAGCAGGTCTCGGCTCAGCAGCTCTCCCCGCAGCTCACCGTTCACCAACCTGCTGAGCAGCCCATCCAGGTCCAGGTGCAGATCCAAGGCCAAGCACCACAGCCGGCAGCCCCCTCCATCCAGACCCCGTCTCTGCAGAGCCCCAGCCCCTCGCAGCTGCAGGCAGCCCAGATCCAGGTGCAACATGTGCAGGCGGCCCAGCAGATCCAGGCTGCAGAGATCCCAGAGGAGCACATCCCACATCAGCAGATCCAGGCTCAGCTGGTGGCCGGCCAGTCTCTTGCTGGGGGTCAGCAGATCCAAATCCAGACCGTGGGTGCCCTTTCCCCACCACCGTCTCAGCAGGGCTCACCCCGGGAAGGGGAGCGGCGGGTTGGCACAGCCAGTGTCCTCCAGCCAGTGAAGAAACGCAAAGTGGACATGCCCATCACTGTGTCCTATGCCATCTCAGGGCAGCCGGTGGCTACTGTGCTGGCCATTCCACAGGGCCAGCAGCAGAGTTATGTGTCTTTGAGGCCAGACTTACTGACAGTAGACAGTGCCCACCTGTATAGTGCCACTGGGACCATTACTAGCCCTACAGGAGAAACCTGGACCATCCCTGTTTACTCTGCCCAGCCCCGTGGGGATCCTCAGCAGCAGAGCATTACCCACATTGCCATTCCCCAGGAAGCCTACAATGCAGTTCACGTCAGTGGCTCACCCACGGCCCTGGCAGCTGTAAAGCTGGAGGATGACAAGGAGAAGATGGTGGGCACCACGTCTGTAGTGAAAAACTCCCATGAAGAGGTAGTGCAGACCCTTGCAAACTCTCTCTTTCCAGCACAGTTCATGAATGGCAACATCCACATTCCAGTGGCTGTGCAGGCTGTGGCAGGCACATACCAGAACACAGCTCAGACTGTCCATATATGGGACCCCCAGCAGCAGCCACAACAACAAACCCCCCAGGAACAGACACCGCCGCCGCCACCACAACAGCAGCAGCAGCAGCTCCAGGTTACTTGTTCAGTAAGTGAGACTTCTCTGTAGGGCAGCCTGCTTCCCCAGGGCCCAGGGCAACACAACTTTCCTGGCAACCTCCAGTGCCTCTGGCTTGTTTACTGCAATGTTGTTGGTCTTGCAATAGTATATGATATTTATATTTTAGTTGAGATTGGGAAGGGGGAATAGAAGCAGCGGGTGAAGCTATGCAGTGAGCAGGAGTTCTGTCTTGGTACCTGGAGGTAGATGAAACGATCAGTAACTGCTTTGGGGGTAGATGCCTTAGGTGCTTTTTTATAATCCCTTATGAGTAAAGTTCTGGGTAAAGACTAACGGGACATACCAAGTGTTAATCTGCATTTAATAAGCTGCTTTCTGCATTTTAAGTGAATGGATTTAGTGGAACCCTTGTAGTTTGCACTAGACTGTAAAGTCATCATAGCAGAGAGGCTGCGAAATTATTCCTATTTATTTATCGTCTGTGGACACAGTGTAGGTGAATTAGATGATCTAAAATACTTTCCAGGGGGCCTGGTAAGAATGATAACCTTTGGGAGTGTCAGTTGCACCGCCATGGCAGTGTGATTTCCCAAAGGTAATTTTATGTTCCTTACCAATAGTCAGGCTTTGGTTAATTTTCTGTTATGGAAACTGTGTTGAGAAAAAAGATATTAACTTTTATTTTGAAATAATTTTAGATCTATAGAAAAGTTACGGAAATAGAACCCTGTTGAAATTTTAACTTTAAAATTGCTTGGCTCTTTTATGTTCTCTAAAACTTTTTAAGAATTAGAAGGATACCACAGAGGTATGGATAAATTTATTGCTTAAGACTGTTAGTAAACTTTAGGGACTCTGATCTCATGGGACTGCTGAAGGCATTGTATCTCAGGGACTCCTGGGAATGCACACAAGGGAGCTGGCACAAAGAGGGCACTGTTAGACCAGGGATCATACTCAAACTCAGGCGATACGTAATTGGGTAAGCAAAGGCTGACCAAGAGGTTTCATAGGTAATGGTATATTAGCTTAAGTGACTTTGCTAAGGACTTATTAAATATCTAGCTGTCAGGTCGAGAAGTTGAACAAGACATAGATAGTCATTGCTTCATGTAGCTTCCAGTTCAGTTTTTGAGTAAGAATGTATGATTTCCATTTTTTGAATTCCTTATAAGGCAGCATAATCATGTGTGATGTTGTGTGCTCCACACACACAGAAATAAACTTGGTTTTCAGAAAGTATCCTAGGTTAAAAAGTCAACAGAGGCTTCTTTGTGAAAAAAGTGGTGTTTGATCTCTAGTTTATAGGTTCAACAGACCAGAGTGGAGCAGCGTGAGTACAGAGCCAGGGATGGACCCAAGGGACGTGGCCTAGTGTAACATAAGAGGGGGACTATGGGAGAGGAGTTAGTATGGCGGCAAAGGATTTATCTTCCCAACGTGAAGAGTTGAGCTTGATCTGATCTGTGGTAGGAAGTTTTTCCAGAATCCTAAAAGTTTTGATAAGAATCAAGAATTAGATTGTAGAATTAATTGTACATAGGAGAGACCAGCCTGGAGTATTGTGATGTAGCTCTGCGCTCAGCTTTTGCTCACCGGGATGGAGGACGTCAGTCCTCTCAGCTTTCTTGGGCCTGATGGTCCAGTTTGCAAGTCAGGCCTCTTTTAATTCATTGGTCTCTATAGTTTGCACTCCTGGACTCTTCAGCAGAAGATCTTTTCTGGAGTTTAGTAGGCCTGTGTTCTTTAGGGGCAGTGTTTCCTTTGGGAAAGTCTTAATAGGAATGTATGTCAGGTATTACCAGAAAAGGAAAAATTGAGTAGAATACCCATCATGCAGGAAAGATGTGTCTGTCCATGTATACCACAAACATCCCTCTGCCCTCCTTGTTAGGCTTAGTGCTAGGTGCTGGGCAACAAATATGAATGGAGAGTCTCTGCTCTTGGAGTACTCACAGCCTGTGGGGAAAATAATTGTGATGTGAGTTGAACCCTAAGGAGAGCTAATGACAAAGTGTTGTGGTCCTTCACCTGCCATATACGTTATGTAAGTTTTCTTTTTTTTTTTAATAGGTTTATTTTTATTTTTTTATAGTTTATTGTCAAGTTTGTTTCCATATAACACCTAGTGCTCATCCCCACAAGTGCCCTCCTCCATGCCCATCACCCTCCTTCCGCTTTCCCCCACCGCCAAATCAGCCCTCAGTTTGTTCTCAGCATTCAAGAGTCTCTCATGGTTTGCCTCCCTCCCTCTCTCCAACTATTTTTTCCCCTTGTCCTCCCTTATGGTCCTCTGTTAAGGTTTCTCCTGTTCCACTTATAAGTGAAAACATTTGGTATCTTTCTTTCTCTGCCTGACTTATTTCGCTCAGTATAACACCCTCAAATTCCATCCACGTTGCTACAAATGACCAGATTTCATTCTTTCTTATTGCCATGTAGTATTTCATTGTATACATATACCACATCATCTTGATCCATTCGTCCGTTGATGGACACTTAGGCTCTTTCCATGTTTTGGCTATTAACTGTTGAGGGTGCTGCTATGAACATTGGGGTACATGTGCCCCTATGCATCACTCCTGTATCCCTTGGGTAAATTCCTAGCCAGCGCTATTGCTGGGTCAGGGGAGTTCTATTAATTTTTTGAGGAACCTCCGCACTGTTTTCCAGAGGGGCTGCACCCGTTTACATTCCCACCAACAGTGTAGGAGGGTGCCCATTTCTCCACATCCTCGCCAGCATCTGTAGTCTGATTTGTTCATTTTAGCCACTCTGACCAGTGTGAGGTGGTATCTTACTGTGGTTTTGATTTGTATTTCCCTGATGATGAGGGACGCTGAGCATCGTTTCATGTGTCTGTTGGCCGTCTGGATGTCCTCTTTGGAGAAGTGTCTGTTCATGTCTTCTGCCCATTTCTTCACTGGATTATTTGTTTTTCGGGTGTGGAGTTTGGTGAGTTCCTTATATATTTTAGATACTAGCCCTTTATCCGATAAGTCATTTGCAGCTATCTTTTCCCATTCTGTCGGTTGCCTATTTTATTGATTGTTTCCTTTGCTGTGCAGAAGCTTTTTATCTTAATGAGGTCCCAGTAGTTCATTTTTTGCTCTTAATTTTCTTGCCTTTGGGGATGTGTCAAGTAAGAATTTGCTGCAGTTGAGATCAAGGAAGTTGTCTCTTGCTTTCTCTTGTAGGGTTTTGATAGTTTCCTGTCTCACATTCAGGTTTTTCATCCATTTTGAGTTTATTTTTGTGTATGGTGTAAGAAAGCCATCTAGATTCATTCGTTTGCATGTTGCTGTCCAGTTCTCGCAGCACCATCTGTTAAAGAGGCTGTCTTGTTTCCACTAGATACTCTTTCTGCTTTGTCAAAGATTAAGTGGCCATACATTTGTGGGTCCAATTCTGAGTATTCTATTCCATTGGTCTATGTGTCTGTTTTTGTGCCAATACTATACTGTCTTGATGATTACAGCTTTGTAAGTAGAGGCTAAAGTCTGGGATTGTGATGCTTCCCATTTTGGTTTTCTTCTTCAATATTACTTTGGCTATTTGGGGTCTTTTGTGGTTCCATGCAAATTTTAGGATAGTTTGTTCTAGATTTGAGAAGAACGCTGGTGCAATTTTGATTGTGATTGCATTGAATGTGTAGATTGCTTTGGGTAGTAATGACATTTTAACATTTATTCTTCTGATCCATGAGCATGGAATGTTTTTTCAGTTTCCTTCATAAGTTTTCTATAGTTTTCACCATAGAGATCTTTTATATATTTGGTTAGGTTTATTCCTAGGTATTTTATGGTTTTTTGTGCTTTATGTAAGTTTTATCACCCATCTTTATAACCAGAGTTATGGTGAAACCTCCCTCCCTTGAGCTCATATCCACCTGTCTTTTGCCCCATTTCTCCATTCTGCTTTATTCTCAGAGTTCTCAGAAGCATTATCTGCACAAGCCAACTCTGCCTTCTAAAGGATTTTTTCCAGTTTATGAATCGCTCTTGTTAAGGTTATTAGCGACCTCTCTTTGGCCAGATTTAAGAGGCATGTCTGTTTTTATCTCACAGCGACACATGAAACAACAGGCCATACCTGCCTTCCCTGAATTTTCTTCTGGTGTGGTTTTTCCTCCTACCCCTATTGGTTCTTTTTTCCTTCTCAGAAGAGTTTGCTGGTGCCCCTGTCTGAACCGTACATGTTTGTTGATGTTCTTCAGAGCTCAGTACTAGAGGCCTTTTCTCCCTAAGGGATTTCTATCCATGGCCATGGATTTTAGCACCCTCTAGATGGCTGGTGCCACTGAAGAGAATAGTCACTGACGCTATCTGCCAAGCACTGTGAGTGGTACACATATTAACTGATTTAATTCTCACATCAACTTCATGAGGTGTGTACTACTATCTGTTTACAGAGGAAGAAACTATGACACAGATTAAGCCAACAAGACCAGAGCCACGATTAGTATTTAGCAAAGTTAGGCTTTAGCCCTGGATAGACTGGCTCTGGAGCCCATGTCTTACATCCTGTACCCACTGACAGATCTACAGATCTTTATCTGTAGATGATGCCTTTCCCCTTAGAACCTTTCCCACACATCCAGCAGCCTATTTGTCATTTCCTTGGATTTACTGAAGGTATCTCAGCTTTTCATTAACATCACCTCTACCGCTGTCGAAACTTCTCTTGGAGTACCGGGCTGGCCTAGTCAGTAGAGCATGAAACTCTTGATCTTGGGGTCATGAGTTTGAGCCCCACGTTGGGTACAGAGTTTACTTAAAAATAGATACAGATGCACTTGGGTGGCACAGTCGGTTTAGTGTTCGACTTTGGCTCAGGTCATGATCTCATGGCTCATGAGTTTGAACCCTATGTCGGGCTCTGTGCTCTGTGCTGACAGCTTGGAGCGTGGAGCGTGCTTTGGATTCTGTCTCCCTCCCTCTCTTTGCCCCTCCCCTGATCACACTCTGGGTATGTATAAATAAACAAACATTAAATTTTGAAAAAAGATACATATGTACATACATACATACATACATATCCTGTATGTATGAAACAAAAACTTGCCCTCTAAGAAACTGGTACCATCATCCACCCATATGTTTAAACCAGAAACCCAAGAATCATCCTTGAGTCTCCTTTCCCTTACTTTCATGGCCAATTCATCAAGAAGCCACTTTGGTTCTGCCACCACACCTCTCAGAATTTCTTAAATTCTCTCGACTGCCACCATCCTAGTCCTGGCCACCAGTACCTTGGCTCTTCAATTCGTTCTCCACAGATCAGCAAGAATACTTTCCTTAAAATGTAAGATTGTGTCACTTCTCAGCTTAAAATTCTCCAAGGACTCCATTATAAATAGGAAAACTCCACACCACAGTATAGAAGGTCCCACTTACATTAGTTTTCATCCTGGTTGGGATCACTGCCACCCCTACCCACTGATAGACATTTAGATAGGTGTAGAAGAATTTTACTGTCAAGATGCTTGGGAATGTTACATTAGTGGGTGAAGGCACACAGTGAAGGGGACCTGTCTAAAAATCAGAACTAAAGTACTGCCCCACATACCCTGGCCCCCACCTACTTATCTAGTCAGACTCCCTAGATTTGCAGCTTGGGTAGTAGATGGTGTTGCATTGAACAGGTAGGGAGGGAACTCTGAGGAGAATAGTTTTGGATGGGGAAGGTGCTGAGTTCTCTCTGTAGATACTAGTTTGAGGTGATTGGTTGCAAGATGTTCACTTGGAGACATACAGTACTCCCTGGGTATATTAAGGGGATGTCTAGCTTGGAGGTGCATAGTTAGCAATCATTTCCACAAACATGGAAATCCAAAATGGAAAAGTGGTTAAGACTCACCAAGGAGATTGGTAGTTGAACTGGGAAGTATGTCTACAGTGGAGCTCCTGGGTTGACAAATATTTAAAAGCCTGGTAGTCATACTGCTTTATTTCCTTGTTTAATTATCAGAGTTAAGGAGGAGAGTTTTGCTTTTATTCACTGATAAGCAGATTAATGTGTTGTATATAAATTATTTTTTGCCTTCAGTTTGAATAATTTCACATTGCTTAGCCCTTTCAGTAGGCCCTGGCATGATGAATTGCTCAAAAGAATTCAGAATATAGACAGATGAGTGAGACCCAAGAACCTGTCTTGGTATCTATGTTGCTCTGTCCTGCCCTATATCAGGATTGTGATTGAGGCTCATGGAAATTCTCTCTCTGCCCCTTTGTGTGCATGGCTTGGCTGTTAGACCATTGAGGATACGATGACTTCCTTTGGATGCAGGAAGGTAGAGTAGTGCCTCTTGTCTTCAAAAATGTCCTTAGGGGGGCGCCTGGGTGGCTTAGTCGGTTAAGCGTCCGACTTTCGCTTAGGTCATGATCTCGCGGTTCGTGGGTTCGAGCCCCGCGTCGGGCTCTGTGCTGCCTGCCAGCTCAGAGCCTGGAGCCTGTTTCGAAGTCTGTGACTCCTTCTCTCTCTGACCCTCTCCTGCTCACGCTCTCTCTCTCTCTCTCTCTCTCTCTCTCTCTCTCTCCTAGAAATAAATAAAACATTAAAAAAAAAATTAAAAAAAAAAATGTCCTTAGGAAATAGAGCAATATTATTGAGAAGGAATATAGTGGTGGGGAAACCAACCTTATATATAGCTAGGGAAGCCATATAGATCCCTAAGTGTTAACCGTCTCATTTTACAGTGGCAGGAGAGAGAATGTAACTTGTTTATTGTACTTTTCCTAAAAAGAATGATTTTCACCCATGACTGGACACGAGAATCATGTGGGAGCTTTTAAAAGTACTGATGGCAGGCCCTCACCTTAGACCAGTTAAATCATAATCTGCAGGGATAAGGCCCAGGTATGGGTATTTTCTAAAAGCAGCCCAGATGTGTTTTTCTGTTGTTTTTCATTTTTTTTTTTAAGTTTTATTTATATCTGAGAGACAGCATGAGCAGGGGAGGTTCAGAGAGAGAAGGAGACACAGAATCTGAAACAGGCTCCAGGCTCTGAGCTAGTTCTCAGCACAGAGCCCGATGCAGGGCTTGAACCCACGAACCATGAGATCATGACCTGAGCCGAAGTCAGACGCTTAACCAACTGAGCCACCCAGGCGCCCCCAGCTCAGATGTTTTTGAAGTGCACCCGAGAGTTTAATGGCCACTGCTCTGGATACTTGGTATTCAAATTGTGGTCTGCAAACCAGCTTCCTCACTTGGGAACTTGTTAGAAATGCATAATCTCAGCTTCCACCTGAGACCTTTCAAATCAGAATGTGCATTTTAATAAAATCCTTAAGTGATTTGTTTACACTTTTATAATTTGACAAGCCATGCTTTGGGCCAGTAGTTCTGAGAAAGGACTGAACATTAGAATTGCCTTTTTATGTGAGGTTTTTAAAACTAACCTGTTTAAGAAGATTCTCGGGCCTCAAGGCTTGTGCGCTTTGTCAACTGGTGCAGACCTATGGGAAAGCAGTTCGAGTGCCTTTACATTGGATTGGCTTTGGCTGTGTAGCACTGGTTGCTTCTGGTGGGATCATTGGCTATGCAAAAGCAGGTAGTGGCCGTCACTGGCTGCTGGGCTTCTTTTCTGTAGTTTAGCAGGCCTGGGTGCTTATCAGCTGTCTCAGGATCCAAGGAACATTGGGTTTTCCTAGCTACATCTGGAACCTTGGCTGCTATTATGAGAATGAGATTCTGCCACTCTGGAAAATTTATGCCTGTGGGCTTAATTGCACGTCAGTTGCTGATGGTTGCCAAACTTAGAATTAGTGTGTTGAATAGACCCCAGGAGTAGTCCCAGAAGTAATAGTCGTGACCCAGCTTGGATTCATGAAGAATTTAAAAATTTCCACTATTTTTAATGTATTAAGAGAAGCGAGTGTAACATTTTTACATATTCTGACATTTTACTTAAAAAATAAATAAATAAAAATTTCAAAAATGATATCAAACTTTCCAGGAGAAGAAATCCTTCATTATCATTACAACCTTAAACAGGTGGGTGGTATGTAACCCAAGAGCTTCATAATTACAGTTTGATTCTTGTGTGTTGATGTTCTCTTTTCTTTCTGTATCTATTGGTAAAATCTTAAGAGGTAAAATGTTAGGTATCTATCTACTCCTGAAATCATTGTTGCACTATATGCTAACTAACGTGGATGTAAATTTTAAAAATAAATAAACGAATAATTAATAAAATAAAATAACAAAAAATGTTAGGTATCAACATTGGGGGCCCCAGAGCCCCATGTCCTACTCAGAACAGTATGAAAAGTATCTCTTAGGAGCTTTAGGGTTTCTGTTCTTTGGCTCATCTTACAGCACAGATCTACTTTGAAATTATGTTAAATGAAATATCAATAAAAATAAAGCTTACTGTAAATTAAAAACAAAAAAGATTGTGGGTTGGAGTCCAGATACTGTTTTTTGTAGTTCAGAGATTTAGAAGTCCAGCCAGGGCTGAGAAGCACTGCAGTACCCTTAGCTGTCCCTGGGGTAAGGAGTAGAACTCCACAAAGTTTTTTGGAAGTAGAACAACAAGGAGAAGACAGATTTTTTTTTTTTTTTTTTTTTTTTTAATAAAAGAATCTATGTAACATTTTTCTAGCAGTTTTGTGGAAGGGCCTGTTGGAAAACAGGATTGACACATTTTGATGGTTTCTCTCTCATAGGCTCAGACTGTCCAGGTTGCTGAAGTTGAACCACAGTCACAGCCACAGCCTTCTCCAGAACTTCTGCTTCCAAATTCTCTGAAACCAGAAGAAGGGCTTGAAGTATGGAAAAACTGGGCCCAGACCAAGAATGCTGAGCTAGAGAAGGATGCTCAGAACAGACTGGCACCCATTGGGAGTGAGTGTTTGTGAAGGAGAAGAGGGTGGAACTCTGTCTAAAATGCAGTGGTATAAAAGCAGCTGGAGGACAGAATGGCAGAAAAGTGGTGTTCTTTGGCTCTGGGTGTTCGGGATCACCATCTGAAATAGTATGTTAAATTCAAGACCAGCTACAAGCAGGCCTGACCTGCTGCCAATGAGCAGGATTTATGGTGTTTGCCTAAGACCAGGCATTTTTATACACCTGGATTTCTGGAGTCAACCTAGCAGATCTGGGCAAAATAAATTCTGGAAGGAGATAGGAACCAGTCAGTGAGTGTGCTTAAGGGCCTTTCTTAGCATTATGTTCATATTCTTCCTCATAAAGGTGGATTTTGGATTCTTTTTCCTTTTCTTTTGTCTCTTGGCCCTAATAATTTTGGGGGTATGTGAAGTGGGGAGGATTGTAGAAAGAAAAGCCTTGGTGTAAATAGGACATACAGGATTACTGTCTTAGTGGGCCATTTCTGACCTTAGATACAGGTGACCATTTCTGTCCTAGCACCCTGATGATCAGTGTCTTCTCTGAGTCCTCCTTCTGGAGATCAGAGCAACCTTTGAAGAGATTACTGTTGTTAAGAACCCCCCCCCATTCACCTTTGGGGGGTCACCTGTGGCTTGTATTGCAGGGCGCCAACTGCTTCGATTCCAGGAAGATCTTATCTCTTCTGCTGTGGCTGAGTTGAATTATGGGCTCTGTCTAATGACACGAGAAGCTCGAAATGGAGAAGGTGAACCCTATGATCCAGATGTGCTCTACTATATTTTCCTGTGTATTCAAAAGGTAGGAAACAATTTCGCAGGAACATGTTTGAGCTGTTCCCATTGGGTATTTTCTGGTTACTCAGAATGACAAGCAAGTGATTATAGGGAAATTCTCTTTCAACTATATAATGAGTTTTTAAATGTACATTTTTTTAAAATTGCAAAAGACCTAACATGTTCACTTCAAAAAAATAAAATAGACATCATATATAATTCTGTCACCTAGAGAAAATTTTGCTAAAATATTTCGTATATTACAACTTTTTTTTTAATCAGAAAGGATTTATATATAACACTTTTCATTAACGTAAACATATGGTTTGCATAAAAGTAATTTATCCAAAACAAAATCTGGTGCTAACATTCAGCTCATTTTCTCATTGTTCCTGCATTAACACATATAATTATGTGAGAGTCTAGCTAGAATATAACAGCCGTAGTTGGGTTTTCAGGATATCTAACATGAACTATAACAGGGAAGCTTGTTTTAGGACTGGCAGTTTAAGAGAGCAGAGGTGGATTTCTTAGTGCGTGAAAGTCTTGTCGAGAAACCCACAGTATGGTGGGACCCACTTGCTGGTTGGTACTCACCCTGTTGCCTTGGCCTGAGAAAAGTTTGCCCCCTTGTTTGTTCCTCTTTCTTCCCAGTCACCCAGGGCACTGAGTGAATGTTCTGTTTCATTCCATGCTCTCCCTAGTGCTGGAAGGCTGGTACAGTCGTTTCCATTTACCAAGAAACTGAGCCCCAAAAGTTAAAATACTCACATGAGTTATTTAGCTTATAGTATAGCTAATAAGAGGCTGGCCTCAGAGCCTGCTTTATGTGTTTTTGCTACCACAAAACAATGCCTTGCCTGGGAGAAATAGCATTCACAAAATCTGCCCCTTTGACCCTACTCTCTAGAGTGCTGTGAGAGTTACTTCATATGATCTGAAGTGTACTGTGGAAGTGTCACATGCTGGACATTTTTAACCTGTTGTGTTGGTTTGTTAAGGAAGCAGAAACAGGTAGGGAGAGGCAGTGATACTTGTAGCACAGTGTTTATACCCCCTGAAAGTTTTACTCAGGAGACTACCAACAACTTTTATTGTTTTTCTTTTTAGTATCTTTTTGAAAATGGAAGGGTTGATGACATTTTCTCCGATCTTTATTATGTTCGATTCACGGAGTGGCTACATGAAGTTCTGAAAGATGTTCAGCCCCGAGTCACTCCACTTGGTAAGAGTCTTCCTAGTCCTTGGATGTCTTTCCCATCTGGGTTTATAAAAGATCAGCTGCTAGTATGGCTGGCGATTACACAGCAT
>NW_027532172.1:6167428-6184228 GCF_008692635.1 Crocuta crocuta | reverse complement strand
GTGAGCACACAGCATGTGGGTGAGGAGGCTATAAATCCTTGGCACCAGCATCAACTTCTGTGCTCCTTGGCCTGATATGGAAGGGACACTGCACACCAGACAGAACCCACTGGTCGTAGTGTGGCCAGGATACCGGGGACATGCAGAACCTTGGGTTGTTACTCTTCTCTTTGTTTTAATTAAAATTTATTGGGACACCTGGTGGCTCAGCCGGTTAAGTGTCCGACTTCGACACAGGTCATGATCTTACAGTTCATGAGTACAAGCCCTGCATTGGGCTCTGTGCTGACAGCTCAGAACCTGGAGCCTGCTTTGGATTCTGTGTCTCCGTGTCTATTAGCCCCTCCCCTGCCCGCTCGCAGTCTGTCTGTCTCTCTCTCCCCCCCCCTCAAAAATAAATAAAGCATTAAAAAAATTAAAATTTATTGATTAAAATTAGAATCATTGCAAAATTTAAGAATTATGAACTCTTTCCTGTAGGTTGCTCATGTTACATACTGCATTTTTCCCATATGTGTGAACATGTGTTCTACCTATATAGAACATAATTTTTGCTTTATCCATAAAACTCCTGAAAGAACAAGAGTCTTAACAATAGAATGTCTGAGGTATTTGGTTTTTTTTTTTTTTAAATTTTTATCTTTTTAGTGCACTTTTAGATTTACAGAAAAAATTAGGAGGTAGAGAATTTCCATATATTCCCTTGCACACACTTAACTCTGTTATTTAGTATCTTGTATTCATGTGATATATTTGTTATAATTGATCAATCAATATTGACACCTTATTATTAACTAAAGTCCATAGTTTACATTAAGGTTCACTCCTGTTGTACATTCTGTGGGTTTCAACAAATGTATAATGACATGTATCTACGATCATACACAAGTTTCAGGGCCCTAACATCCTCTGTGCTCCACCTGTTTATTCCCTTCTTCCCCAGATCTCTGCAATCACTGGTCTTTTCACTGTCTCCATAGTTTTGCCTTTTCCAGAAGGTCACATAGGTGGAATAATTCAGAATGTAGCTATTTCAGATTCATTTCTTTCACTTAGCAATGTACATTTAATGTTCCTCTGTGTCTTTTTGTGGCTTACTAGCTCATTTATTTTTCCTGCCATGAGTAATATACCATTGTATGAATGTACCACACAGTATTTATTTATACATTCACCTATCAAAGGACATCTTCGTTGCTTCCAAGTTTTGGCAATTATGAATAAAGCTGTTATAAACATTGTGTGTAGGTTTTTGGTGAAAGAATAGACAAATCAATTCAACAGAATAGAAAGCTCAGAAATAGTGTCAAACAAATATAACCAACTGGTCTTTAACAAAAGAGTAAAGGCAGTTCAGTGGAGAAAGAATAGTCATTTCAACAAATGGTCCTGGAACAACGGGACATCCTCATACCAAAAAATGAATCTAGATGCAGACCTTACACCTTCTACAAAATTAACTCAAAATGGGTCATAGACCTAAGTGTAAAACACAAAACTATAAAACTCGTAGAGGATAACGTAGGAGAAAATCTAGATGACCTTGGGTTTGATGGTAACTTTTTGGATATTCCACCAAAAAACACAATCCATGAAAGAAAATAATTGATAAGTTGGACTTCATTAAAATTAAAAACTTACGCTCTGTTAAAGGCACTGTTAAAAGAATGAAAGACAAGCCACAAACTCGGAGAAAATCTTTGCAAAACACATACCTGATAAAGAACTGGTATCCAGAATATACAAAGAACTCTTAACACTCGACAAGAAAAAAACAACCTGAACCAAAAAAAGGGGTGGGGAGAAATCTGAACAGATTCCTCACCAAAGAAGATATACAGGTGGCAGATAAGTATATGAAGATGCTTATCATTAGGTATCATCAGGAAACTACAAATTAAAATGAGATACCACTGTACACATATTAGAATGGCTAAAATCACAAACAGTGGCAGCCCGAAATGCTGGCTAGGGAACACAAGAATGCTCATTCATTGCTGGTGGGAATGCAGAATGGTACAATCCCTTTATAAGCATTTTGGCTTTTTTTTTTTTTTAAGTAAATATTTTCTGGGGTGCCTGGGTGCCTCAGTTGGTTAAGTGTCCAACTTTAGCTCAGGTCATGATCTCAAGGCTCATGGGTTCAAGCCCCATATCGGGCTCTCTGTTACCAGTGTGGAGCCTGCTTCAGTTCCTCTGTCCCCCTCTTCTCTGCCCTTCTCGCTCTCTCTCTCTCTCCCTCTTTCTCTCTCTCCCTCTCTCTCTCTGTCTCTCTCTCTCTCCCTCTCCCTCTCCCTCCCCCCCCTCTGTCCTCTCTCTCTCCCCTCTCTTCCCCCTCTTCCCCAAAAATAAACATTGGGGGCACCTGGGTGGCTCAGTGGGTTAAGCATCTGACCTCAGCCCCGGTCATGACTTCACTGCTCGTGGGTTCAAGCCCTGCATCGGGCTCTGTGCTGAGAGCTCAGAGCCCGGACCTGCTTCGGATTCTGTGTCTCCCTGTCTGTCTACTCCTCCCCTATTCTCTTTCTCTGTCTCTCAAAAATAAACAAACATTTTAAAAATAAACATTAAAAAAATACATTTTTTAAGTAAACATTTTCTTACCTTATGATCCATCAGTTAGTTGTCCTCCTTATAAATACTTACCCAAATTAATTGAAAAGTTTCTATTCACATGAATATCTGAGTTTTAATCCTGGCTTTGCCATTTGTTTTTTATCTTTATTTATTTTTACATTAAAAACATCTAAGGAATTTTAAAATTAAAAATAATTGAGATACAGTTGACATAAAGTGTAATATTAGTTTTAGGTATACAGTGTAGTGATATGTGTAGATTTTGCATAATGATCTAGTTTAGTTAACATCCATCACCACATAGTTACATGCTTAACTTTTAAAAATTTTTTTAAATTTTTTATTTTGAGAGAGAGTGCACACGAACTCGGTGGGCCCAGGCAGAGAGAGGAAAGAATCCCAAGCAGGCTCTGCACTGACAGAACAGCCAGGTACTAGGCTCGAACTCATAAATCATGAGATCATGACCTGACCTGAAGAGTTGGACACTTAACTGACTGAGCCACCCAGGCACCCCTAAAAAAAATTTTTCTTTAAACAAATATGTTTTCCATGCCTATTATGTGCCACGCAGCATTCCAGGTGTAGATAATATAATGAAAAAAGTAGACCTTACAAGCTAATAGGGGGAGACCGTATATATGATTAAGTGGCTTGAAGAACCAAGCACAAGGGAATGGAAAGTGTTAAAGGCATTAGGAGGGAAGCTTTTCTGAGGGACTATCATTACAACAGAAACCAAATAAGTGAATCACTCTACATGATTTGCAAATTTTCAAGCCAAATGTGGCTATGCAAAGCTTGCTTTTTTTTTTTTTTAATAATTTTATTTTATTATTGAGAGACAGAGCATGAGCATGGGAGGGGTGGAGAGAGAGGGAGACCCAGAATCTGAAGCAGGCTCCAAGCTCTGAGCTGTCAACAGAGCCCAGTGTGGGGCTCGAACTCACAAATCACGATATCATGACCTGAGCCGAAGTTGGATGCTTAACCGACCAAGCCACCCAGGCGCCCAAAAGCTTGCTTTTTAAAAATTGGATTGCTGGGGCACCTGGGTGTCTCAGTCAGTTAAGCATCCGACTTTGGCTCAGGTCATGATATCGTGGTTTGTGAGTTCGAGCCCTGAATCGGGCTTTGTGCTGACAGCTCCTAGAGCCTGAAACCTGCTTCAGATTCTGGGTCTCCCTCTTTCTCTGCCCCTCCCCTCCTCACGCTCTGTCTCTCTGTCTTTCAAAAATAAATAAATGTTTTGAAAAATTAAAAAAAATAAAAATTGCATTGTGGACATGTTAAGCATATATAAAAAGTAAATAGACGCTCCCATGTAACTATTTTCTATGGCAAATCTTGTGTCATAGGTACACCACCTATTTTTTCCCCTCCCATATTATTTTGAAGTAATTTCTAGATACTTTATTCATAAATATTATATTTAGTATGCTTGACATATAATGATGCCCTTACTAGGAAAAAAAAAAAAAAAAGATAATTCCATAATGTCCTAAAAATCTACACTTTGTTCAAATTTATAATGTGTCAAAAATGACTTTGTTTTATTTGAGTCAAGGTCCAAATAAGGTCCACACATTGAAAATGCTGGTATGTCTTTTAGTATTTTTAATTTTCCCCTTGATTTCCTTAATTCTTTTCTTTCTTTTTTTTTTTTTTTTGGTAATTTATTTACAGAAGAAAGCCTTTTAAATTGACAGTCTGATTACATTCTGATATTGTAGTTAAGTATAGTTTTCGGTTTCCTATATTTACATAAGTGTAAATGTTGCAGATAAAGACTTCATTGATGGGTTTTGAATTTTGGGTTCTTTTTGGTAAGGTGACATCATAGATAGGGTTATATACTTCCATCTGATACCCATAATGTCTGGATCCATTAATTCATTAGGAGTTATAAACACTGGTATTCTGATATTATTTCTACTTCCATATTAGCTAAAATATAAAGCACAACTTTCCCTTGACCACTCTTTGAATGCCTAGCAGTATATAGGTAATGGATTTTATAGCAGAAGCAGCATAAGGGCTTGTTTCTCCTCCTTTGTTTAGCAGTTTTTATAGTAATGAGTTGGTTCACTGGTTTCATCCATTGATGACCAGTTCACTTTTTAAAGAATCCTTGCAAACTAATGGCTTTAAATATATTTAATATGGTTTACTCCATTGCAGTTAATCTTTTTTAATGTGCATATTGTTTCATCTTTGGCCATTTGGAGTCTCTTTAAATTGGCTTTTAAAAAGTTCTTTTGACATGGCCCCACTTCCTTGATTTCTGATTTTTCAAATATTCTATGCTCATCTTGTACAGTTTTTATTTTCTGTCTCAGTGTGGAATTGGTCAGGTCAGCATGGAACCTGGTTCCTTTTAGTGGTAGATGATATTTTAAGTAGCATAGGGGTGTTCATTGGTCCTGGATTGGTCATTGTTTCTAGGCCTTCAGTGGGCAGAACCAAAAAAAAATATGAAATTGGTCATTTTGATACATGCAGTTCAGATTCAGAACTGTAAGGCTTTTATATGATGTCTCTGCATCTCCCTTCTCCTATGCCAGGAGTCCTGGTTTTTAGACACTACTAAAGTTCACTTTAAGTTGTGTTAAGAAGTGGGTAGGGGTGCCTGAGTAGCTCAACTGGTGGAGTGTCTGACTTTGGCTCAGGTCCTGATTTCATGGTCTGTGGGTTCGTGACCTGCGTCGGGACCTGTACTGACAGCTCAGAGCCTGAAGCCTGCTTCGGATTCTGTGTTTCCCTCTCTCTCTGCCCCTTTCCCACTTACACTCTCTTTCTCTCTCTCAAAAATAAACATTAAAAAAAAAAAAAAGTGGGTTAAGCTAGGAGACGCCACCAGTTGGCAGAGTGAAGTGAACCCAAAGAAAATAGTCCATGCTAAGGTATATGTAGGACCACTTCTAGCTCTGGCCTTTCCCAAAGAGGGCTGTCTTGTGCCACTCATCTGCTTCAGATATGTTTGAGGGCAGGGAAGCTTATCTTACTGCTAATGGGCCACAAAATAGAAGAGTAACGGCAGCCTGAAAGGTATGGGAGTGCACTTATGGACTTAGAGGACCAGCTTTGGCAAGAGCAGAGAAGAGGAGTGTGTTGGGCAGAATATTTCTTTACCTACTTCTGGGAGGTGGCATCCTTACTGCCTGCCTAGAGAATCCTGAAACTCCTGCAGGAGAATGCTGTTTCACCAGGGCCTCGGTGCCTGGCGCATAAACACTGGTACATTGACTGTTGAATGAACACATGATAGGGGCTTAGTGATCAACCCAAGTGTCATCTGCCATTGGTGTAGACCTGGCTGCACAGGGCTTTTCATCAAACATTGTCCTTTGCCCCTGCCCAGTTGTCAGTTTGCTTATGAACCAGCATCTTAAGGTACAACCTGCCCTGTGGGGGAACCCTAAAATAGCTCTGAATATCATTCTCTCCTTTATCTAGACAGGGGATGAGAATGAGCCTGCTTTTTAGAGGTGGAAAATATGAGTAGTTTTGCAAGGACATACATACCAGTTGTTTGGGCCCTTCACACCTTTGAAAATATGATGAAAGCTCTATACCCTCTTTCTAGAGAAGTATGCATATATGCAGAGTTTGATTTATAGTTTTGGGGTTTTCACTATATTCTTTTGCCCAATTTTAATCTTGGATTAGAGGAAGAATTAATGTCAGGTAAGAATCCTATAGAGCAGTGGTTCTCAGGAACTTATTAGAAATGCACATTATTAGGTCCCAACCCAGAAACTTGGGTTGAGACCCAGGCATTTGTGTTTTAACAAGCTCCCAGGTGATTCTGCCGTTCCCTAGGGAGATTTTTCTGGTAAACTTATACTCCTATGTGGTCCTTGTGCCTCCCACTTCCCATCCTGCACCTCTGAGGGCCCTTCTGCCATCGTCTTGTTGTAGCAGTACTCTATTCCTCCTAGGCTATGTCCTGCCCAGCCACGTGACTGAGGAGATGCTGTGGGAGTGCAAGCAGCTCGGGGCTCACTCCCCTTCCACCCTGCTGACCACCCTCATGTTCTTTAACACCAAGTAAGTGTTCTAGAAGCTCCATGCTTAGCCACTGCTGGCATCTGCCCAGTGAAGAGGGTGAAAACTATCCAGATAGACATAGGAATTCCTGTGACACAGATTTGAGAGCCTTTAGGCTACTGAAAGCCTTCGACCCCATTTGGCTACATTTGTATGGTGACCAGTGAGGCAGACAGCTTTGCCAGACCCCTGCCATCAGTCTTGATATGGTTCCTCCACTAGACAGTGTTTTTGGGTGTGGGCCTGCCCAGATCCTGGGAGTGTGCGCATCGGCTCCTCCAAGACACTGATGGCAGAGGGTAAGTCATGGTCTCCTCCTGGCACCCTTCCCTTTGCCTTGCTTTCACTTGTGGTGCAGATACTTCCTGTTGAAGACAGTGGACCAGCACATGAAGCTGGCCTTCTCCAAGGTTTTGCGACAGACAAAGAAGAACCCCTCTAATCCTAAGGATAAAAGCACGAGTATTCGGTACCTGAAGGCACTTGGGATACACCAGACTGGCCAGAAAGGTAGGGGCTACAGAAACAGGTGCAATTTATCCTGCCCTGCTCTTGTGCCCGGGGGCTAGTGATTAGTGAGAAGGTTGGGATTTGCTGGACAAGAGTTCTCCATTCCCTTCTCCCCAGCCAGAAACTTCAAACTCTTCTAGAAGCAGAGATGCCCAAGAAATTATTGCTGCTTGTTCCTTTCATACTTTCCCTTCATGCCTCACACCCTTTTTCCTCTCAGTAAGTCTAGTTGGGATGGCTAGAAGCCTAAGGTTCCTGATCTGGGCCTGAACTAAAGCAGTCTGATTCCATGTCTCAGGTGCTGGGGGTGTGTTTTGTAGTTACAGATGACATGTATGCAGAGCAGACGGAAAATCCAGAGAATCCACTGAGATGTCCCATCAAGCTCTACGATTTCTACCTCTTTAAATGGTGAGGAAGCTTTATGGTGGCCGGGGGACTGTGTGTGTGTGCGTGTGTGCACTGTACCTGTGTACAAAGGCATTCTTTAGCCCCAAACCGAGAGTAAATACACACTTCCGAAATAGAGAAGCAACCTTACTGCAGCATGTGGAATGACCAGCATTGTAATTTTATATGGTCCCCTGTCTTGGAGAAGGGAAGGAAGGTAAAGGGAGGAAAGTACAGAGAGGCGGTTTCCATCACAGAGCATAGCCTAACATCTTCCTGTCCTTGACCTTTGTCACTAGCAACATCAATCTAGAAGGCATTCGTTTCCTTTGCTTTTGTTCTCTTGCCCGTGCAGTTTCACATGTCATCTTTACAGCGTTGCTAGAATTATCTTTCTGTGTTCTAGATCTTAACATGTTACTTAGATTAAAACCTTCAGTGGTTTTAGTTTATTATATAGAGAAAGAGTAATCCTAATGTTGCCAGCAAGGCCTTTCATACACTTCCCTTGCTAATCTCATGTCCATGTAGCTCTTGACTCTCTAGCCATGGTGGCTTCTCTCCACTCAAGCACATCATGCTCTCCATACCCCCAGGCCTCAACATAGAAATTTTCCCTGTTGGGTAGGCCTCCCCCACCCCGCATTGGGCCCTCTATATTTGGCTAGTTGGCTCCTATCCATCCCTCTTCTCAGAGCAGCTTTATTAGGGTAGTATTTCCAGATTCCCTACCTTTTCTTCTGTGCTCTTTCCTTTGTAGCATTTATCACTGATTTTCATTTTGTGTGTATTTATGTAACTGTTTGTTGACTGTCTCTCTTAATCTATAAGCTCTATAAGATGGGGAGTCTTGAATTTTACTCATTTCTTGAACACCAGCTCCTAGTGAAGACCTGGCACACAGTGGCCCTTTGATAAATCTTGAGTGGATGGGTGAATGTTAACTGTTTAGATGGTGACATGTGCTATTAAGTATAGCAAAACATTGAAGGGATAGAGTGTGAGCCCAAGTAAGAGTCCCCCAGCATCTTAGCCAAGCTGAGAAGGCAGATAGAGTGAGTCCCTTAGGTAAAATTTAGGAATTGTCAATGGATTGGGTAGAGAAAAAAAACATGGGCAAAGACTTGGAGATGTAGGTGGTGAAATTGGTTCCAAGTGGGATGTAGTTGGACTCAAGTAGATGAACCCCTGCATCCTTAGGCATATGGTTAGTTAGAGATATGGGAAGTAGACTATTACTGGCATTTGCAGTAGCCCCAAAGGAAGTCCTAGAGATATGTATGTTGGCTGCATGGAATTCAGTAGCTATGACACCATACCTCCATGAGCTGTTGTCTTCCCAACTTTTGCAGACAGCATCTGTCCAATAGATTCCAATGTGGGAGGGTTGAGACTATTGTGGTTTTACCCAGCTTTTACTGATATATTTTTCAGCCCCCAGAGTGTGAAAGGCCGGAATGACACCTTTTATCTGACGCCCGAGCCAGTGGTGGCCCCCAATAGCCCAATCTGGTACTCGGTCCAGCCTATCAGCAGAGAGCAGATGGGACAGATGCTGACTCGGATCCTGGTGATACGAGAAATTCAGGAGGCCATTGCAGTGGCCAACGCAAGCACCATGCACTGAGATGCCTAATCCATGGTGCAAGGGAGATGATCCAGGAAAAAAAATGGACAGACTTTCACACTAAAGAAGAGGCCTCCATTTTTTCTTTTTTTTTATTGGTGTAGTTATGAAGCCTTTCAGACTGCTTCTGTTTAAAATGTAAAAGGAAACTTTGCCTCCTGTGCGTCCCCGTAAATCTGCAGCAGATTCCTCAGCCCATGGGGTCGCTGGGTTTCCTGAATGCCAGATGTCCTAGAAAGTGGCTGGCTGGCTTTTTCTTTTTTGTCTTGGGCCTGGGGAAAGGGCTTGGACTGCTAGGAGAAATGTGGCCGTTCCCTTACTCCAGAAAGATGGAATTAGTGATGGATGGACCCTCCAGGGAATCTCCCCAGCTGGCTTCCACTCTTGACTGGCAGACGTCGCTGACCACAGGGGAGCCACGGTCTTTTTCTTTCTTCATGCTCAGACATAAACCTAGCATCCTAATGGAAGGAAAATGAGGGGAACTTCAATTATGGTTTATTAAAGACAATTTCTATTACACCCTCCTTTATGACAAGTGACATTTTAGATGTTAAAGTAAAAACTTTTCCATGCTTTTTTTTTTTTTTTTTTTTGGCCTAACATTGAGGCCTTAAACCTGAGGCTCCTGTGCCTGATGGAATTCTTGTAACATACACTTGTGTATCATATAAAGATACCACTCTGTTTCTCTTATGTATTCTTAATCTAGTTGTTTATTAAGAATGACAAGCACGTCTTTTCAACATGCTAGTGAACATCGCCTCTTTATTTGGGAGGATCCTGGCGGGCCAGTGGAAGCAAAGCTTTGCCTGCTAATTGAATGGGTCAAGGTCCTGCGGGAGGGGGCTGCCACGGGAACACCCAACTCTATAGCTACAAGCCCCAGGGCGTCCGAGGGCGTGCTGTGCGCATGCGCTCCTTCGATAGCCCCGCCCGGGAGGCGCATAGGCTCCGCCTGCTCGCACTGCGTCCTGACGTCAGTGACGTACAGGGCGGAATGACGATATCGGCGGGTTTATATTGGCGCGGCCCAGACGGCTGAGGCCTCTGCGGCGCGGTCTTCGGACACACGCGGCTTTGCCTGGTGCTGGCTATGGCCGACTACCTGATTAGCGGGGGCACGTCCTACGTGCCAGACGACGGGCTTACGGCACAGCAGCTGTTCAACTGCGGGGATGGCCTCACCTACAAGTGCGGGCCTACCAGGCTCACCTGGGCGAGGAGAGGGGTGGCGCGCTGCGGTGGGAGGCCGGGTGGGGTTTTCCACTGGACCGGCTTGGACTCGGGCTTGGGGGCAGGTTGCGGAAAGTCCCCCACCATCCCTGGGGTTCTGTTTGGTGTATCTAATGTGGGGCGGAATGGAGGAGGCATCTTGGCAGTGCTTGGGATTTCAGGCCAGAAGCTCCATTCTGTCGGCACATGGAGTTGTCAGTGTGCCAGGGTCTCTGATGACAGCTAGGTGGCAGAAAAGGTCCCCTATTTACATCTCCACCTTGTGATTTTGTCTTCCCTTACTATGACACGGGCTAGGTCAGTGCCCTCTAGGCCCAAATGCCTTTGACATGATCTGTGGGGATGGAATCTTAAACTGCCCTAAACCTGAGCCTTACTCCCAATTCATTCCCCTTCCCCATAGTGACTTTCTTATTCTCCCCGGGTACATCGACTTCACTGCAGACCAGGTGGTGAGTATGGCCAGAAATTGGGTCCTGAACCTCAAGTTTGGTAAGGTACTTCTTTGCCCTGGTCTCTCAGCTACCATACCAAATTGGGCTTGGGGGTGGAGTCTATAGAATAGTCTGATTGGGATGCATGTCATGCAAGGCACCTGATTTATGGGACCTGCCACCACACTGAGGCATATGAGGTGTTTTCCCACATTACCTGGCTGTATCTCCTCAGGACCTGACTTCTGCTCTGACCAAAAAGATCACTCTGAAGACCCCACTGGTTTCCTCCCCCATGGACACAGTCACAGAGGCTGGCATGGCCATAGCAATGGCGGTGAGCATGACGGGGTGTAAGGACAGCAGCAGGGGCCTCACACTCTTCCCCAAAAGCATACAGAGTCATGCCACTTATTAAGTGTATTTTTGAGAGAACGAGTGGGGAAGGGGCAGAGACAGAGGGGTCATAAAATCCAAAGTGGGCTCCCTGCTGACAGCAGAGAGCTCTACACAGTGCTCAAACCTGTCAACCCGCGAGATCATGACCTGAGCTGAAGTCAGATGCTTCACCAGCTGAGCCACCCAGGCGCCCCTCTTTGTCACTTTTTCACAGTCTTCTGTTTATTGTGCAGCTTACAGGTGGTATTGGCTTCATCCACCACAACTGTACACCGGAATTCCAAGCCAACGAAGTTCGGAAAGTGAAGGTCAGAAGGGCAAGGATAGTGGTCAAGAACTCCTGGGAATCGCATTGAGGTGGAGTGGGGTGGGAGTGGGGAATGTATTCTCCTGATCTTTTTCCCCACTTTGGGGTTCAGTTCCTGAGAATAGGAGACCCTTTGTCCTTAGGCAACAGAAGAGGACCAGGTGGACAGTACCTACAGCCCACCCATGTTTCCCATCCCTGAATTTGAGTTGTGATTTGGTTCTCTGGCACTGCCAGAGGGGGAAGTTTGCACAGACCCTGGGCTTCAGACTGGTAAAGGTGGTTCAGAAGTGTTTTTTTCTCGCCATCTCTTCCAGAAATATGAGCAGGGATTCATCACAGACCCTGTGGTCCTCAGCCCCAAGGATCGAGTGCGGGATGTGTTTGAAGCCAAAGCCCGGCATGGTTTCTGTGGTATCCCAATCACCGATACTGGACGGATGGGAAGCCGCCTGGTGGGCATCATTTCCTCAAGGGACATTGATTTTCTCAAGGAGGAGGAGCATAACCGGCTTTTGGAAGAGGTAGGTGCTATTGACTAAGCAAGGCCAAGCTCTAGTGGCCAAGGCTTAAGACACTAGAATGGCATCATTTGCCTGAATGGCATCTCGGGGGGCCTCTGCAGTCCAGGAAAGATGAATGCCCAGCCAAGTTACTGATCCCTTCATGGGGTTCCTGGATCTCTTCCCCACCAGAGGCTCTCAAGGTACCCAAATGTTTGCTACTCCCAATGTGCAGGTCATGCTCAAGGATCAGTTTCAACCTCCTCTTCTAACGTTCTTGTCATTGCTCTGGCATGGCTCTTCTTTCTCCACTATGTAACAGGAGGCTCTGTGTACCATGTTCTTTCTACTGAATTTTCATTCCTGCCACTATATTGCTGCACAGACTGTCGGGTTCACTTGAGGAGGGTAGTTTGGGTACAAATGTGTGATTGTGGTCATCTTTGGAACCTCCCTCTTGTATTAGGCCAGGGTCTGTTGGGAGGTCTGGTCTCTGGCCCTTTCTCACAGACCCCCTCACTGCTAGATCATGACAAAGAGGGAAGACTTGGTGGTAGCTCCTGCAGGCGTCACATTGAAGGAAGCAAACGAAATACTGCAGCGCAGCAAGAAAGGTGAGTGCTAGAGGTGGGAAGGTTCTGGAACCAAAGACCAGGGTTCTGATTTATGTATTTACCCTACTTCCAGGAAAGTTACCCATTGTAAATGAAGATGATGAACTGGTAGCCATCATTGCCCGGACAGACCTGAAGAAGAATCGGGATTACCCACTGGCCTCCAAAGATGCCAAGAAGCAGCTGCTATGTGGAGCAGCCATTGGCACTCATGAAGATGACAAGTATCGGCTGGACTTGCTAGCCCAGGCTGGTGTGGACGTAGTGGTTTTGGTGAGCTATTGCACAGGCAGGGTGGGGGGTGGTAGGGGCAGCTGTAATACCAGTCTCACTGGGACTTTCTCCCTGTCCCAGGACTCTTCCCAGGGAAACTCAATCTTCCAGATCAACATGATCAAGTACATCAAAGAGAAATACCCCAGTCTCCAAGTTATTGGAGGCAATGGTGAGGCAAGACTGGGCACTGAAGGATGTGGGGCAAGAGTAGGGGAGCTAAGCTCCCACTTAGACCTTCACACAAGCTTTTCCCTGTTGCAGTGGTCACAGCTGCTCAGGCCAAGAACCTCATTGATGCTGGCGTAGATGCCCTGCGGGTGGGCATGGGCAGTGGCTCCATCTGCATTACCCAGGAAGGTAGGAAATGCTTCACCAGGGCCCTCAGAGATCCTGGCGTCAGCAGGGTCCTTAGTCCCAGATGGCCTGGAGCCAAGCGTTCTTGCGAGAACTATATGGAGTCTTCCAATAGGGGCAGCCCCAGGGCCAGATGGGCCCCTTGGATGGGTGACATGCTGGAAGACGAGCTCATCATTCCTCACCTGCCACTCCCTCCCACCCCCAATCCTCGCCCAGCCTGGCCTCCTTGCTCCTGCTCTGCACCCTCTCTAAACTCTGGTCTGTTTGTTTTATTTAGTGGCTCCCAAGATCCCTCCAGACATAAAGTCCCACAGCCCCAAATGCCCTTCTACTGTCACGGGCTGCTATAGTAAGTCCAGCCCGGCCCACTGGCCCGGCCCAGCTGCCCACTGCCCGGCTGCTTGGTTGACTGTAGCTGTAGCTCCCGGGGTTTGTGGTGCTGATGGGTGGGCAGGGCAAACTGAATGACAGACCATGGTTTTGGGGGCTGCTGGAGAACACAGTTCCCTCCTCTTCCCGGGGTGCTCATAAGGCAGGACCTCCTTCCCCAGGTAGGCCCTAGTCTGCCCACAATGCGTACAGTAGGCACAGCTCATGGACCAGCAAAGCCACTCTTTGTTCCACATGACCACTGCCCTCATCTTGCCCGAGGTGCCAACCACACAGGAAGGGGTGGGCCTCTGGGTTACTAACTGCACGGTGAACCCCTACCTCCACTTGATACCAGTTGGGTGGGGCTTTTCCCGGCTGCTGACTGCATGTGCCTGAGGCTGCCCTGGGCCATGCACACATGCACGTGCACATGCAGGATTGAGTGGAGGCCGTCACAGCTGTTTGTACTGTTCAAGGCAGATGGGGCAGCAGCCATCCCAGACATGACTCTTTCTTGGCCAAGCTGCAGTCTTGGTGCAGCTGTAGCTGAGAGCTCCTAGGTGCTGAGTTATGGCCACAGGGCCCCTTGTCTATCCCCATTAATTCCATCCACCCATCTATTCCTCTCAATAGTGCTGGCCTGCGGGAGGCCCCAAGCAACAGCAGTGTACAAGGTGTCAGAATATGCACGGCGCTTTGGTGTTCCTGTTATTGCTGATGGAGGAATCCAAAATGTGGGCCACATCGCGAAAGCCCTGGCCCTTGGGGCCTCCACAGGTGAGGCCCAGAACCTAGGGAGTCTGGTGGGATTCCTTCCCTAATGCCACTCAAGAGTCTGCCCCCAGCACTCCTCTCTCTCCATAGTTATGATGGGCTCCCTCTTGGCTGCTACTACTGAGGCCCCTGGCGAGTACTTCTTCTCCGATGGAATCCGGCTAAAGAAATATCGTGGTATGGGTTCTCTTGATGCTATGGACAAGCATCTCAGCAGCCAGAACCGATATTTCAGGTGGGACAGGAAGGTCGGTTATCCTGTGCTGACAGCCTTGTACTGACAGCCTAATCTATGTTTTGACCTTGCCTGTGTTGTTCTGCCTCTTCCTATAGTGAAGCTGACAAAATCAAGGTGGCTCAGGGGGTGTCTGGGGCTGTGCAGGACAAAGGGTCCATCCACAAATTTGTCCCCTACCTGATCGCTGGCATCCAGCACTCCTGCCAAGACATTGGTGCCAAGAGTCTGACCCAAGTCCGGTAAGCTTGGGAGCTGGAACATGGGTAGAGGGGCTGGTTGAGGGCCAGCTACTCACACCTGACATCTGTCCCTCTTCAGAGCCATGATGTATTCTGGAGAACTCAAGTTTGAGAAGAGAACATCTTCAGCTCAGGTGGAAGGTGGTGTCCACAGCCTCCATTCGTAAGTGACCGGCCCTTTTGTACCCATCTAAGTTTGAGGCAGAGGTTTCTGCTGTGCCTTCCTCCTGCCCCACCTCACAGCTTGTTATTCTGCTTACAGGTATGAGAAGAGGCTTTTCTGAAAAAGGCATATGGCATACTCCCTTGGTTTTTCAATAAAAGTTTGGGGAAAAAAAAGCAGTGTCTTATCTTTGAGGTCGACAGCTGTGGCTCTGCAGCTGTCACTATCACAGATGCACACAAACACAACACTCTCATTTACGGGGAAAAAGCCTCAGATGCTAAGGTCAGGATACTTCTTGGATCTGAAAGGAGGAACTAGTTCTTGATTCAAAAAGTCCCTCCTGAGGCTGCTCACAAGATGAGTCTGGCCAGCTCTGGCTCAGAAGAATGCAGTCTCACATTATGGCTGCTTAGGACAGGTCATGGAACAGTCCATGGGAGCTTTGGACTGGCACCCACAGGGCCTCCTGCTTGGCCACATGGGACTAGGTTGAGATCCACAAATGTATTCCTTAACCTGAGTCTCCACGGGACCTTGGGGAGAAAGCACTGAGGTTCTCCTCAAATATGCACGTGAGCAAGTAGTTAAATTTGCAGTTTGGAACAGGTGCCTATATGCTTCCTACCTCTGAAGAGATAAGCAGCCTAGATAAAAAGGTGATCCCTTGTGTTTTTTTTTGCAACCTATCCCCCCCAAAAGCCCAATGAGCCAAGTAGCTCCTCACCAGCGGTACACTAGAACAAAATGGAAGATGTGGATTAAATTATTAACTTGCTGGCAAGAAAGACAAGTGTTACAATGCCAAAGGGGAGGGGCTAGTGAAAGCGCTGGAAACCCCTGCGCACTGCAAAAGCGCCACTGCCCTCCTGGACAGGTTAGGTCAGTTCCTGGCGGCTCATTCTGCAGGTTGTGCCAAAGTTGTGAGCACAGTCCCTCCAGGTGGAGGGATAAGGGCGGCTCCTGTCACTCGGCCTTCATGACACAGGAAGTTGAAAGTGGCACAGGCATTGGGCTGCAAAGAGAAAGCCTGCATCAGCTTGGCTAGGGATAAGCCCTGGGCCCTGCTCAGCACTCCCAAGTGGCAGGACTTACCGTGTCCTGCACTTCCACGGCGATGCCCCGCTGCCTCATGGCTTGCATCACCTGGGGTTGCAGCCGTTCAGTTCGGTCTCCAGTGCCCACCACAACAATCTCTAGGGAAAGAGCCATGATTAAGCCACGGCGGGTCGGTTGGGGGGCTAGAGCGGGGTGGTTTGCTGGGGCTGGAAGCACCTCAACCGTCCTACCTATTCTCGGCTCCAGCAACCAGAAGAGAGAGAAGCTTTCTTCGGTGATGTCCTGGTGAGTTCCTACCTGTGTTGGGAGGAGGCAAATTACGTACAAGTTTGCGCAGTTTTCCCCACAGAGCCCTTACCTGCTCCACAAAGGGGCAAAGGAAAAGCCAAGTTTGTCAGGGACAGAATCAGGGGACAGGGCTGGGACTCTGGCCCTCTACTTCCTCACTGCTCACGTTCCACTGCACCACCGAGTGCGGGAGCAGCGCGCAGGGCCCAAACACACGATTGCCGTTGACCATGAAGCCGCGGTTGCTGTAGCTGTCGATATACATGAATTGCGGGGACTCGCGTTGCAGCAGAGAGATGTGCGTCCGCTGATACAGCTCATCGTCAGCTGGCGTGAGCCGATGCCCTCGCCTTGGGGTCCTGCAGAGGGGTATGCTCAGGTTCTAGG
>NW_027532172.1:6163771-6167314 GCF_008692635.1 Crocuta crocuta | reverse complement strand
TGGGGGGAGGGAGGCTCGGGGACGCTGGGTCCGGGCTCACCACAGCAGCTCTGCGGGGTTACAGCGCAGGGCGGCTCGAGCTCGGCACAGGCCGCGAAGGGCGAACGAGGCGACCATGGCGGACCCGCGTGGAAGGAGGCCTGAGCTAGGTCAGAGTCGTGGCGAAGTTCTCCGCAGCGCCCTGACAGCGCCCCCCTGTGTCTCGGAGGGCACCGCGCAGGTCGGCTGCCCCAGCGCGGGATTTTGAGGGAGCCGGCCGGTGACAACTGTCCCAGGAGGGCCCGTCCCCATGCGCGGCTCTGGTGTCTGCACCTGCCGCCCGCCCCGCCCCAGGCCCCCACAGACCGTCCTGGGGGAGCCAGACACCTGGTGGCATGGCCGGCCTCAGAGCGCTGCCTGGGCCCCCGCCGCCGCTTGGTTCCCGGCCCTCAGCCATTAACGTAGGGCTCCCGGGGCTTGAGGCGGGGCTTCGGCGCACCTGGCCGAGTCCCGCACACCTGGCCTGGGCGTGGGGCCAGGATCCAAGCCCCTAATCCCAGGCTTTGGGGCGTCGGGTTCCGAGGGCGGAGCGGCCAGCTCAGGTTTCCCCCGCTCTTCTGAGAATCACGCCCCTCCCCAACCGTCACCCGCGCGACCGTTGGCGTCGTCGCCGCGCGTCTCCCGGGGCGTGGCCGCGCGTGGATTGGCTTCTCGGGAGCGCGAGGGGGCGTGGCTGATTGGTTTCGCCTTAAAATGGCTCCAAATCTGCGGACCCACCAAGCGGAAGGGGACGCCGTGGTAGGGTGATTGTAGCTGTTCGGGTGGGACCCATCGGGCCGAACGGGACCAGATATTGAACTAGACAGCTGCTGGAGCATCGCCCTGTCGTCGCTCACTCTGCTCGCGGCCCGAGAATTCCCCGACTCCCCCGTCTTGAGCCGAATGAGAGGGCCTACTGGCGCGAGAGTCGCTGGCGCCCGCGCGGGTTTCGGGCATCTTCGCGCCCCCACCGTGTCGTGGCCTCAAGGGAATGTTGACGCGTCTGCTACCCACGGGGCCGGGAGGGAGGTTCGGCACAGCGGAGGACGGTCGCAATGGCTTCCCGGGGGTCCTATCGCCGCCATTGGGTCCCTAGCGCTTCGGGCGCTGGCAGAGTCACGGGACAAAGGGCTCGAGGTGCGGGGGTGTCCCCGACGCGGGCGCGCGGGTTTACTTCCTCTCCGGCCCCACGGTTGAGCTTCCCTCTAGGCTGATCCCGAAGCCCTCCCCGCCACTGTCACCGCACCGGTGGCCTGGCTTCATGGGACCAACAGGAATAATCCTACCCTGCGGATCTAATCCGGATCTGGACCGGTCCCAGGGGAGACCCCCACCAACCTTCCGATTGTTTGGGGGCCCAGGTGAGAGCCTCGTTCCCACTACACTCTGATTTACCGCCCACTCGTAGGTCCGTCTCCTGGTACTAGGAATGGGGGGAGGCCTGATCTGGCCCCAGGACAAGGGACCTCCCCCACACTCCGGGGTCATTCCCACCCGCCACGGCTGGACAGCGGGCAACGGAATCCCAAAAGCAGCTGTTGTCTCCAGAGCATTCCAGCTGCGCTTGGATTTCGTTCCCTGCTCTCCTGCCAGAGCAGCGTCCTGGCCTAGGTGGGGTGGGCCAGCCTCTGACCCCTAGACATACTTACTGGGTCGCTTTGGTCTCCGCCCCTGTCTCAGGTGCTCCCTCAGCCTGGAAGTGGTGGGCGTAGACGTCGGAGAGCCAGGATTGTGGTCATCTCTGGAACCTGGAGTAAGATTGACAAGGGAGGGCGTTCCCAGGGCCTCTGGACAGGGCTGCGATCGCAGTGAGTCCCACAGGGCCACCGCAGCTCGCTAAAGATAGCCCTTCACTTCCTGGGGAAAACCCACCCCAACCGTCTTCGTGTACCGAGAGTAGCTGAAGTCCCCCAGCTCGGCCTCCAGTCCCTAACCCTGTTTTAGCAGCTGTCCCAGGGTCATGCGCCTGCGGAATGGAAAGCGCTTTGGAATGACACGATCACTCCCGTTGAGTGGGCACCCAAGAAGCCATCGGGAATGTCGTGTCCGCCCAGTGCTCTTTCTGCGATCCCAGCAGGGCCTTGCAGCCCTGGCCCAGGAAGGAGTCTTGCCAAACTTTTGCTGCCCCTTTCTAGGGTTCTCTCCTTTCTGAGCCCCAGGTATTCTCACTGCTCCAGAGCAGAAATCATAGGTTTCCCAGCACTGGGTGCTGTATTAGGTTCAATCTCCATTAAAAAAAGAAAAAAAAAAAAAAGAAGAAAAGGGGATTTAAGGTACAGTGAAGTGAAAATATTCAGGAGCCCTTGGGACAGAAAAAAGCTTTCTCTCTCTAGTGGAGTGGGATGCTCCAACTGGGAGCAATCTTTTAGCTGGGGCTTCTCATGGTCACATTGTTTGGCCCAGAATGGCTCTTTGCCTAAACCAGGAAGCCGGAGGATCCCTGCTAAAGTACACAAGGTTAAAAGAAAAGCATTATACGCTGGCAATTCTGGAAACTATCGTGATGGATCTAATTCCTCAAAACTCAAAGTAATTCTACCAGAGTAAGCATTTATCAGATGTAAAGATGACCCAAATCGCAGAGGAGTACATGCTTGTAAATAACCTGAAACTGCAGAACACGAATTCTTTTTAAAATGAGTTTTTAGGTGGTCGTGAAATGTTGGCTGGCTTTAATGTTATCTGCCCTAGTCCACTAAATTTACTTGGAACTTTTGACGTCTGATCACGTGTCAAAGGTGGGGAATGAAAAATCACAAATACAGAGGTAAAACTTCAACGGGAGAAATACTCTGATCTGGGCTCCACCCAGTAACGAGGATCCCGGTTGCTAATACAGGTGGCGACAGAACTCTAGGTCTAAGATGGACCCCGAGATTTCGGACCCGAGGCCGGACAGGGCAAGACGGGCCACGCAGAGGGAGAGCTGGAGCCGAAGGTCGAAAGCGGCTGCCACGGTTCCCTCTGGCGCACCTGTCAGCTCTGGGACTGCCACCGGATACGCGCCCTGGCCTGTCGACCCTCCCGGAAGTTCGGCCTCCTGGCGTTTTGCTTCCGGTTTCGCTGGCTCCTTCCGGTCGCCATGGCGACGGGGCGCCTAGGGGTCGGAGAGACGCTAGGGGCCCTCAACACGGCCCTGGGGCCTGGCGACCCCGTGTGGTTCAAGGAGACGCGCGCCCGCCACCTGCGTGCCCGAGACTTCCTGGCGCCACGGCCCGCATTACAAGCGCGCTTCGGAGACGGACAGGTGGGCGCGAGCCGGGTGAGGACATGCGGCCACGGGCAGCGCCGCAGCCCGCTCATCGCCCTTCCTCTCGCAGGTGCCCGAGCGTGTGGTCCGTGCAGTCGCCGGCCTGCAGGGTCCCGGCGTGGCCCCCGTGCTNCGCGCCGTGCTCGTGGCCGATCATTTGGCGCGAGCTCTGCGCGCTCACGGGTGAGCGCGGTGCGGGGCCGGGTGGGGGTGGTGTGTGGGTGTGGGTAGGATGCTGGGCGGGGAGCATCTGCGGGTGGGGAGTGGGGAGAGCT
>NW_027532172.1:6146241-6163690 GCF_008692635.1 Crocuta crocuta | reverse complement strand
CCGCCGTCCGAGACCCGCACATGCCCACCTTCCTGCAGCAGCTGCACGTGGACTGGCCCGCTGCCTCGGAGAGAGCCGCCACTGAAGCCCTGAGGAATCGCGCGCTTGCAGAGCTTAGCCCTGCCCGGGACCGGGGAGCCCTGCCCCCTGGCGTCCTAGGCACAGTGTGCCTAAAGGAGCTGGTGCAAGAACGGGGACGTGCGGCTGGCTATGACCCCAACCTGGACAAGTGTCTGGGTAGGAGCTGGAGCCTCGCAGGGCTGGAGGGAGGGTGGGGACTCTGCTCCTGGCTAGCCTCAACGCACCTGTGATCTCTGCAGTGACTGAGGATCTGCTCTCAGTGCTGGCCGAGCTGCAGGAGGCTTCGCGCTGCTGGCCTGGGGACAGCCCTCCGTCCCTGGTTAGTGACTGATCCGACCCTGTAGGCTGAGACTGGCTAGCTGAATGTCCTCTTTCCATTCGGTGAGTGTCCTTCCTACACACTGTAGGCTCCGGCCCCAGATGCTAACGCAGACAGCTGCATAGTTGTGCATGTAGTGAGCTGTGAGGAAGAGTTCCAGCAGCAAAAGGTGGACCTGCTTTGGCAGAAGCTGGATGACCAGGCTCCTCTCACACAGGTATGTTTAGTGGCTTTCTCCCCACATCACCAACCTGAGGGCCCTTGAAAACCCTAAAGGGTTCTGTTAGCCCGTGAGTCCATACGTGACACCTGACCATGGTGGGGAGGTTAGGCTTGGTGGGTGGGCACTTGCCGAAGGTTTTGAGCATCCTGAGAGAAGGTGGGGTCCAGAGGCACATCCCAGAGAATACTGATGAAACTGTCCTGACGGGTGGGCTTGAAAGGGGACACAGGGCCTAGCAGTAAAAGGCTGGGGGAGTCCAGGTACCAGATTTAGGTTCCTCTAAGGATACAGTGCTGGAGGGGCTTGCCACCTGGCTGAGTGCTTGTTCTCTTCCTGACAGAAGCACCTGGTTTGTGGCCCAGTGAAAGTGGCTGGTGCACCAGGCACCCTCACTGCCCCTGAGTACTACAAGTGAGTGAGGCTGGAAGGAAGGCTGAGTCAGGGTAGTTGGAGGTGGGTAGGGGTGGGAGGGAACTCACCACCCCACCTGCCCTGGGGGGATGCCCGGTGGGCCCTCTGCTCACTCTTCTCCCAGCGCAGGCTCCGGCATGCCCAGGTATGCAAGGCGTCAGCGGTGAAGCACGGCAGGGACCTGGCACAAGGTGCGCCCCGGGAGCCCCTCGCTGTGCTCTGCGGGAGGGGCGGCTCATCTACTTCCCTGCCTGTGGAGACCAACTGACTTCACTCCCTCAGACCCAGCCTGGACAGAGGTCTTCAGCATTCTCTCCGTGGCCACCATCAAGTTCGAGATGCTCAGCACAGCCCCACAGAGTCAGGTGAGCTGGGGAGGCCTACAGGATCGGGGCTTAGACAGCTCGTGTGGTGGCTGCAGCTGTGCCCCCATTCCTCAGCTTCTCCTGGCCCTGGCCGACGGCAGCGTTTCCACAAAGGGCACCAAGAGTGGCACCTTCGTCATGTATAACTGTGCCCGTCTTGCCACACTGTTTGAGGGGTACAAACACAGCATGGAACGAGGTCTGTACCCCACTTTTCCACCTGTGAGCAGCCTCGATTTCTCACTGCTACAGGATGAGGTGAGTGCCCTCCCTGGGTAGTTGGGCACCCGCAGGAGGTTGGGACCTCACATCCTAGCGCCCGTCTTCCTCCCAGGGTGAGTGGCTCCTACTCTTCAATGGCATCCTCCCCTTCCCAGACCTGCTGAGCCAGACAGCAGCCCTGGCATGTACAGCCCCAGGGCTGCACGCGACTACTCGCACAGAGACGGTGAGGCAGACGAGATCGGGACAGACACCACACACTCAATGCTTTATTTGGGGTTGGGCACAAGATCAAAAAGATCAGCCAGTGACTCAGTCTCTGTCTCTAGATGTGCAAGTTCCTGGTGCAGCTCAGCATGGATTTCAGCTCCTACTATAACCGCATACACATCCTAGGAGTAAGTGCACAGCAAAAGGGGGTGGAGGGGTTGCAGGGGTGCAAAGGAAGCAAAGGACGAAACCAGGAGGCCCCTTCTTTCCTCCAGGAGCCTCGACCACACCTGTTTGGTCAAATGTTTGCCCGTCTCCAGCTTCTGCAGGCCGTGCGTGAAGTGCTTCACACTGGCCTAGCCACGCTGGGCCTCCCTCCACTGAACCATATCTAAGGCCACAGAGACCCCCATTACCTAGGAATGTTTACAAAGTCATTACCTGGAAAAAAAAATACACAGATTTTGTTAGGGACCTGCAGCCAAAAATAAATAACTTCTGTTACAAAGCCTGGTCCCGTTATACACAGTAGGGCGTATTTTTTTGTCTGCCCAGACAGCACCCTACTCACCTCCAGCTCCTGCTCTGACTTCAGGAACCCACGGCTGCCACCTCCTCCCCTCAAGGCACACTGGGCATGGGCACAGACAGTTGCTCCTGTTCCACACTGTCTGCGAGCAGGCCCCATGCCCAGCATGCCGGCCACCGCGGGACACCTCAATCATACCAGTTGTAAACCTCGAGCCCCTGGCCCCCAAGAGCACAGCGGTGGCCAAACTCAGGGCTCACAGGCCAGCAGTCCATGTCAGCCACATCTGGGACATGGTACACGGTACTGTTCATGAAGGTGGGTTCACCATGCCCCAGACGCCAGAAGGTCAGCCGTTGGTCAATGGAGGCTGAGACCATAAGGCTTGGGCTTAGGATCTTGAGGCCTGTCACATGGGCAGCATGTGCACAGGGGACAGAGTATTCCTCTAGCACATGCAACTGGGGCACCAACTCAGCACCCCCCACAGCCTCTTCCAGCTCTGGTGCCTCGACAGCCAGCACAAAGACATGGAGGGAGCCATCCTCACTGCCACTGGCCACAAGGTGGCCCTCACGTGTGGGCAAGGTGTGCAGGCTGTTGACACCACAGCTATGAGCCTGGAGGGTCAGGCAGGGAGTGCCCAGTCCTGGAGAAAGAAGACGGTCATCAGGGGCCTGCCACATGGGTGAAGGCAAAGTGGGAGGTAGTGGGGGACAGCCATGGTTGTACACTAGCTACTCACGGTAGGGAAGTCCAGGGTCTGTTGGAGGCTCCAGGGCAGTGGAACCGTGGTCCAGCACGGTAGTGAGATCCCAGAAGGCCAGATTGCCATCAGTGGCTGCACTGCACAGGAACAACCTCCTGGGAGCCAGGGGGAAGGCAGTCGGGTCAGTGAGGGGGATGGAAAGCAACAGGAGCCCCCACCTGGCCCATGCAGGATCCTCATGCAGCCTCTCTCACCGCCGCTGGTTGGGTGCCTCATGTGTAAAGGAGTGGACCTTAAGGACACACCGCTTGTGGTGGAAGGTTTCAGCCAGGAGCTGCAGCCGCCGCCCTGAGTCCTGCAAAAGAAAGAGCCTGGGGGGCGGAGGGTGGCCCAGCTCAGAACCCATTCTGGAAACCTTCCAGCCTTTGTCTCTTGGCCTGAGGCCCCCCCAGTTCTCACCTCACTGCTCCATCACTGCAAGCTGCAGCCACAAGGGGGCCAAGGCCAGGCTTGTCAAACTCACACATAGCTAGGGACATATACCTGCAGAGACAACACACTGGGGTCAGTCAGGGCAAGCCTGGGAGCAGCTGTAAGGGGCTTGCCCTGCATGACACCACCCTATGCTCCCACCTAGCAGTGCACATCACCTGGTCTCTGGATCCACCTTGATCATCCGGTGCCGATTGCGCTGCCGGTCCCAGTACTCATCTAGCCGGTGCGACGAAAGGTGCATGACGTGGCAGGCGAGGCGGCTTGGGGTGCTGGGGTCTGGGGTGACCATGATGCTGAAGCAATGCATCTCAGCCCGGCCCCCCGCAGAGACCACATGAGCGGTCAGGCCTGGCCGAGGATCCTGAGGGCCACCTGGGGCACCAATGCCCCACACAGCCAGCGCACGCACTGAGGATATGTGATTACAAACCGCTGTAAGTGCGTGAGCCGAGCCAGTGGCTGTGGGGAGTGCCAGGACACAGACAGTGGTGTCTTCACTGCATGTGATGACAATGTCAGTCAGGCCAGGCCCCTCGCTGCCGGGCTCCAAGTGGTCAGGCTGCATGAAGCTGGGCATTTCAAATTCAGGCCCCAGAGTGATGGTGCCCACACGCTTTACACAAGTGATCTCACGGCCATGCAGGCTCTCCCGGAGAATCACGTGTGGCCTGGTACAGCCACCCAGAGCCCGGTACAGCATAACATCCCCATCCTTGAGGTAGGCAAAGGCCATAGCCGCCTCGGTATCAGAGAAGGCCCAGGAGCGGTGCCCTCCACCACAGTTGATGATGTGCAGCTTTTCATGGGACCGGGGACTCCACACCACAAACTCATTGGCATGGAAACCCAGGATGACCATACTCCCGTCAGCCATCATCCGGAGCCCAGCCACCCAGTTCATGCCTCGACAGGACTTCTGCCTCAGGACTGGCTGGAGTTGGCCACCTCGCACAAAGAGCTGGTAATAGGCGCCATCACGCCCTGTGGTATACACGTAGCCGCCATGGCAGGTGACCGAGGTCACACCCTGCTTCCCATGCAGAGAAGGGAGGGTGGACACAGGGCCCCACTCAGTTTCATCCCCACCACTGCCACTACCTGCTTCAAGTGCTCCAGTGATAGCTCCGGCCTTGCCCCCAATCCCAAGATCCTTGAGCAGAGCTGGTCTGGAGGGGAACAGCAACACAGAGCCCCGGCGGTCCCCACATACCAGGAAGTCACCAGGGGGTAAGAAGGCACTGCATGTGTGCCATCTCTGCTTGCTTGGAGGCAGCAGGTACCGGCAACGTTCCTTTACAAAGATGGCTTTGCCAGAAGGCGCAGCTGAGATTTCCAGGCACGCCACCACGCCACCAGGGCCCGATGCCAGCAACAGGAGCTCCTCGTAGCCACGCAGGGCCCAGCTCAGACTATGCACTTTCCCATGGAACAGGGTCAGGTCCACGGCTGCAGTTGGAGTGTTGATGGGAACAACCTTGACACGACCCTCCCCATTGGCCATGGCACACAGTCCGAAACCCTCAGGACCAGGGGCTGCCTCCAGGAGGCAGTAGGACTGGAAGCGCTTATCCTCCAGCAGCTGCTCCCAGCACTTGACCTCAAAGTCATAGAGATACAGGACCCCTGTATCAGTCACTGTCAGTAGTCGCCATGAGCCAGCCAGCGTCACAGCCTTGAGGGTGCCTGGTCTGCTACGGGACTTGAAGCAGAGAGCTGAGACCCCCGAACCCGGGTACCCACGCCCTACAAGGTGCCACAGCCGGATGCCTGAGTCATCGCCCCCAGTGACCACCCAGGCTTGCCTCTCATGGGCAGCTAGAGCCCGGATGCCACGACCCTGGTGGCCCCGAAAGGCCTGGAGGATCTCACCTTCGTGGCTCCATACCAAGCAGACACAGTCCTCTCCAGCACTGATAAGGTAATTCTCTAGGAGCTTGACCTGCCATACACGGGCGCTGTGCCCAAAGCAGTGCCCAATATTCTGTACCCGACCCCCAGGCACCCGCAGGTCACCCACCTTCCAAATGCGGACACTTCGGTCTTCTGAAGCTGTGGCCAACAAGCCCTTACTTTCCAGGTACGACATGCTGAAGATGACACCCACATGCCCACTGACCCGTCGGTCAGGGGCCACAGGCTTATTATCTATTAAAGCAGCTGCTGGGTACCAGACAAGGAGCTGATTGGAAACAGCACCCGCCACTATGGTCAGCTCCTTCCAGGTGTCTCCAATCAGACAGGCTGAGGAGAGGGTACACCTGTCTGTGCAGGGCACCTCCTGCAGCATGCACCCTACCACAGGGTCGTATAGCACTACTGAGTTATGGCCCAGGGCTAGGGCCATGTTCCCCTCAAGCCAACGTGCATCCCAGATCCAGTCAGACATGTTCCACAGGCCAGAGCGCCAGAGCTCCCGAAAGCGGCCTTGTCCCCAGCTAACTTTCACAACTCGAAGTCCCTTGCTCCCAAACACAGCCACCATAGCCTCCGAGTCAACGTCTCCATTTGGTTCTGGTCGTACCCGGAACCCATGGATAAGATAGTGGCCAAGCAGGTTCTGCACGCGCTTCATCATCCGCAGATGGCCACCAAAATCGAGGCTGTACACCAGGACATCCGGGCCCTCACCTAGACAGAGGCAGAGAGCCACATCAGAACCTCAACTCCGATAAGTTATGAAGAGATGAGGGCAGGGAAAACTCTGGCATGTAGCCTACAAATGCATTAGAACACACAATCCTGCAGGATTGAACCCTGGAAACTCCCTGGCCTCAGCTTAAGCTGGACTTTCAGTGCTGGCATTCAGATGCCTACCAGTCATTTCCAGATACTCAGTTCAACCTGACTTCCTTAAACTTTTCATACATCAGTCTTTCTCCCCAAATCCTCAGCCTCATCTGCTTCTACATGCCCTCTTCCCACCTTGGCCCCACAGCAGAACAACCCCTGGATTTCCAGAAGCTTCTTCCTTAAAGCTCAGATGTGATCACGTTCAACACTGATGGGAAGAACCACTAGGAAAGGCAGCCCCCACTTTGACAGCCAAGGTTCCCATGACCCTCAGCCACCTCCTGACTGCCCTGCAAGCACCTCCCACTCTACTAGCTCACTTTCAAGTTCACTCAACCATTACCACCACCCTCTACTCAGCCCCAGCCCCAAAGCAGGAAGCTCACTACTTACTCCTCTAAACTTCCCATATCTTCTCATGTTCCGTGTCCTCATTTTCTAAAAATTTTGCAAATCCTCCCCATTGCTGTGACTTTGGCCCAGGATATCACCTCTTAATCTGAGATGACACTAACAGTCCCTCATGCTATTCTTAGCTTGTAATCTCAATCTTTCAACACTCAGTAGACATTCACTGAGTATTCATTATTAACCAGACAAGAAACTAACTACATGCTGGAGTAGTGAGTTAAGACCAGCACAGACCCAGACTCCTGCCCATCAGGCAGACAATAAACAGTATCACCAAGTAAACTGCATTGTTGTAACTCTGGTAAGTTCCAGGAAAGAACTATACAGGTTACTTTAAGAATATAAAAGAGGGAAATCTACTCCAGAGGATTTTGCCTTCAGAAGGCATTTGGCAAATATCTGGAGACAGTCTGGTTGTCACAATTAGGAGCTATGCTAACTGGCATCTAGAGGTAGAAGCCAGGGATGCTCCTAAAAGTCCTGCAAAGCAGACAGCCCCACACACAAAAAAGGATCTGGGCCAAAATGTCAAAAGTGCCAAGATTGAGAAACCCTGGTCTCGTTTTGGGGCGCCTGGGTGGCTTAGTCGGTTAAGCGTCCGACTTTCGCTTAGGTCATGATCTCACGGTTCGTGGGTTCGAGCCCCGCGTCGGGCTCTGTGCTGACTGCCAGCTCAGAGCCTGGAGCCTGTTTCAGTCTGTGACTCCCTCTCTCTCTGACCCTCCCCTGCTCACGCTGTCTCTCTCTCTCTCCTAGAAATAAATTAAAAAAATATATTTAAAAATAAAAAAAGAAAAAAGTTTAGAAACCCTGGTCTCGTTTAAAGACTGGGTGAGGGTCACCTGGGTGGCTCAGTCAGTTGAGTATCTAACTTCGGCTCAGGTCATGATCTCACAGTTCGTGAGTTCAAGCCCCACGCTGTGCTCTGTGCTGACAGCTCAGAGCCTGGAGCCTGCTTCAGATCCTGTGTCTCCTCTCTCTGCCCCTCCCCTGCGCGCGCTCTCTCTCCCTCCTCCAAAAATAAAAAATTTTTAAATTAATTTAAAAAATAAACTGGGTGTCAGGAGAGGCAACCTTGAGAAATTAACATATAGACTGAGAGGAATCAATAAGCAGTGGTAACCAGAGGAAGAGCAGGCATGTGGGAGATGGGTGAACCTTTTTTGGCAGATAGAACAGCAAATCAGATGGTCCTGAGGTGAGCAAGGTTGTGTGGTTGGAATAAGAAACAGAGCTCAAGGATGGGTGGGGAGAATGCTCCTGAGGGGGTCTAGGAGACAAAATCGCATGGCCTCAAATGATGGCAATAAACAGACCGAGGCCACATGTATGAAGTCCAAATGAACCAGACTGGCTTGGGGACTGAAGTAGATGCTCAGGCTTGGGCACCTGATTGGCTACTATTCCCTCTGCTGAGCTCATTCATATTCATATTCATATTTCAGTATGAAGCCACCTATGTACTTGGGCCTGGAACTGATAAGCAAAGAGGGCCGGAAACTCAGGTGATAGGTACACATGGATAGAATCTGAGAATTGTAGCAAGTTAAAAGTCATTCTGGAAGTCATAGGAGTAGGGGAATTCACTTGAAGGGTTTTCTAACCTGCATTTCCCAGGTCATTTCCCTACTTAAAACACTTCATGGGGCCTCTCTCCACCACCACTATAAAATCAGATCTAGGCCTAAAACAGTCCGGCCTCTGCTCCTTACTCCAGCACTTCTCCCACCCCACACCTGCTCAGCCTCACAGGTATTCCCTCTTTCCCCCAAAGTAACAAATTCTCAGCCTCAAGGCCTTTTAGCATGTTTACCCTCTGTCTGGAACTCACTGTTTCCCTTCTCCTAGTTCATTCTTGTGGTTCTTTGGGTTTCTGCCTACCTATCCCTTCCTGCAGGAGCCTTAGGGCTCTAACCCATGGTAGGAACCTTGGACTCCCGGAGGCCCCACCCACACCAGATCACAACTGGGTCATACCTCCCCACACACATACCCACTCCCTTAGGATAGGAAGCAGCTCACTCATGGTTTGACAGCCAGTGCCCTGCCTCAAGGACCCTTAAAAAACTCAGCAGCACCACTATCAGTCACTAGTGTCTACCAGTCGGGCCTCAATGCTCCCCAGGGGTCTGCTGCCTCAGGTCCGGGGGCTTTGATGGCCGATACTTCTCGACCTGACCTTCCCCCAAGAGGCATCAAAATCGTAATTTCTGGACGCGACCATCTCAGAAGGGGCCTCAGCGTCTGCCTCCCCAAGCACTGGCTCATTCAAAAAGGTCTCATCTCTAGTTTCCCGCCACTCAATCCTGATCCTCCCCACTTTCCATGGAAAATACTCACGTGGGCCCGGGAGGCCACACCCCCGCCCCCGGGCCCCACCCCCCCCGCCCACACCACACGCAGGACCAGCCCACCTTGGGGGGAGCTCACCCCCAACCTCCCCCTCTCCGCCCCAGGAAGGGGCCACACACCTCTCTCCCTCCATGCCCTGCCTCCGAAGCCATTGCGTTTCCCCGCACTTTCCCGCAGCCCCACTGCTCTTTCCACGTCAGCTGCCGATTAAGAAGGGACTCGGAAGCCACATCGGTTTTTTTGTCTTCAGGGCTCCTCCGGCCGGTCCCCTGCCCGCCATCTCCTGGGCTCCCGCCCACCTCGATCGGGTTTCATCCCGCCGCCCGTCCTCCTCCTTGGGGGCATCCCTTTGTCCTCACGGTCCCGCCCCACGCGAGCGCACGGTTTCTTCTCCACTAGCATGCGCCTCAACCCAAACCTCACCCGCCAACAGCCGATCCCCCACGCACTCCAGACCCGTGACCGGGAGGAGTATGAGCTCCGAGGTTGCCCGCGGCCAAACGTAGTCCTCGTGAGCCTCCATGTCGGTCCTCGAGCTGCTGCGGCTCCCCTGGCCAAGAAGGGAGCTGAGCTATCGCGAGACAACCTTCCTCGCGCGCAGCAGATCCGATCTACGGCGCCCTTAGCAACAGGTAGCGGAGCCCAGGGTCGCCCGCTGCCGATGTCCAATCACGACCCTTCGCCTCATGAAATCCAGCCCGTCATTGGCGAGGCCGCTCTTGCCCCTCCCCCTGGTGTGACGCTCGCGGAACGCTGCGGCGAGCTCGTAATGGTCCGATCTACCTCCTCCTCCCCCGACCCGACCGGCTGCTTCTGGGGCCCAGCGGCTCAAAGCCGTGTGGTTTTATTTTAGGGGGTAGCTTGGGTCTGTACACAATAAATAACATGAATGTAGGAACTGTGCCCTAATCGCGGCTGGAGGCAGGAATGGGGCAAAACATCAGCCAGGCTTTTGGCCTGCATCTGGACAGGGGAAAGGCGGGTCCCTGACCTCAGGCTGCGGACAGCCTGTGGCTGGGGGCTGGGGCCAACACTCCCCTCAGAGTTCCACACGTGCGTCGCGGTAGGCCCGATCCAGGGCCCACTCCGGCTGCGAGTCAGTGCCACCTTCGCGGGCCAGGCGCGCCATCTCCTGCTGGAACAGGGCCTGCCGCGCCCGGCTGGGGTCCACATTGATCCAGTTGTTGGCGATCCACTTAGTGCCACGTGTGACTAGACAGCCCCCGTGCAGCGAGTAGTCATCCACGTCGCCCACCCAACCTAGGAGAGGTGGATGGGTGTGAGCAAGGAAGGCGACCGAAGGGTCTCTAGGCTGAGCTTACCTGAGCTTGACTTTGTACAGGACAAGGGCATGGCGAGGGTGGGCCTAGCTGTGCACATCTTAGGTGACAAAGTCTGGCCCCGGGGACTCAGCATCTCTCTCCAGCCAATGCCTTGACAACACCACTAGTCTTCTGAAACCAGCTTTCTTGCTGCCAGGCTTGTCCACGGCCTGGGTTGGTGACAGACCTGTGTCCCTGCACCCAGTGAGCTGGAAGGCTGGAGCATCAGGGAATCAATCATGGAGGTCGAGATAACCTAGGAGGCTGCATAGGTGCAGGCCACTGAAGTCACTGAGGATGATCTTTGGGAGGCACTTGGGGCAGAAAACCATGTGTAAGGGTACTACTAGAAAAGTCCCACCAGGGTGGCAGTCTGGGCTGGATAAAGGGAAGTTTCTTTCAAGGCACACTTGGCCTGGCCACAGGCCCTCACCTTGCCCATCAGGCAGGTAGTTGTACCAGAAGACTGCTGTGCCCTGCCGGGGCTTGACCCGCAGGTTCCCCTTGTCACAATGCCTCCGAGTGTCACGGAGATCAACGTCATCCTGAATCAGACTCTGTGGACAGCAGGATGGTAAGGTTTTCAAACTTGCCCCCACTCCCACAAGCCAAGGCCAGGCAGCCAAAAGTGGCCAGAGGGAAATCAGTCAGATGTGCCCAGGGGATCACTTGGGCCCCTCATCCCAGGTCTGGAAGGGTATATACTATGATTGCCCAAGAACCTGCCATCCCACCAGAGTAACAGCCTGGTTGGCCCTTACCATTTCATCGTAGGTTCTGTTGTCTGCTACGGGGAAGACAGTCTCGCCCCCACCGGTGACGTTGTTCAAATAAAACAGCACTGTCATGTAGCTGTAAGGCAGGGGGCCCGTTGAGCAGGTCCCCAGCTGTGGGCACTCCCAGGAGCTTACCTGTGGGCAGGATAAGCTGCCCAGGTTCCCAAGGGCCAGAGGGGCAGGCTGGGATCAGTGACAACACTGCAGGTCAGTGCCAAGATGTCCCTAGCCTGTTACTCCTCCCACAAACCGTCTCTTTCTGTGTGTCTCAATGTTTTGTGAGGCCAAGATCACAGGTGCACTTAGCTAAATTACGTGGCTGGCTGGGAAAGGTCGGCTAGCAGAAGCAGCATGACCATGCAGAACGGCTGGTAGGGAGTAGAAGGGGCTGGCCCAGAGCAGCCACATGAAGAGAAGAGACCTGCCTCCCTGCCTTAGCAGGGAAGAAGGACAGAGCTTCAAAGGGAGAAGCTGAGGCCTCCAGCAATGGAGGCAGAATCAAGCCCCACGGATGGGGGTTAAAAAAAAAAAAGCTGAAGACCCAGCCTTGCCCCTTATCTCAGAGTTCTGGGGGAAAGTTTCAGTGTCTGTGCATACCTTAGTCTGGCCACTGAGACAAGATGGCCACCCCTTTCCTGCCACTTGATAAACAAACTAGGGTAAGAGATGGGGTATCCCCAACCAGGATGCCCCCATGCTCTCCTGGCCCTGGGGACATGCCCATAGGGCAGGACTGTTAATGTTACGGGAATGCCTGGTCTGGGAGTTGGAGGCCACCCCAGGAAGGAGGTACTTGCCGGCAGGAGGTCTCGAAGGGTACAGACTCATTGGCTACCAACTTGGTATGGGAGCAGATGGTCTCTGGGTACACAGGCCCGCTGTCCACATGGGCATGGTAGTGGCCTCCCTCGCCATACCGTACAACCTGCAGCGGCTCGCTGAGCTCCACGATCTCAGGTGACAGGCGGGTGAGGCGTAGCACCCTGGTAGGCAGTAGGAATTCGGCTGGGCAGTCTCATGCAAGGCAGCACCCTGAAGGAGCTGGACCCCCGGCCCACCACAAGCTCTGCCCCTGCGCACCTCCCTGGAAGCCCCTGAGGCCACCCCAGACTGGCCCTGTAAGAGCAGGAAGGGGTTACTCATGAGCTCTTCTCCCTGGATGCCAGAGACCTCACTAGGTGAGAAAGATGAGATTTCCACTAATTGAGGGGGAGGGGCCCACTCCCTCCAGGAAGGAGGTTCCTTATCTAAAACCCCTGGCTGCTCAGGGGCAGGGGGTCCTGTGGACGGTGATAAGAAGTCATTTTTCTAATTAGCAAAAAACAAATACTCCAATCTATTTCTAATCCCAAATGTCTATTGTTTGCCCACAATTAGGGTTAATTTGCCTTTGTTAATTGCCTGTCTTTTTAATGGGTCCTAATCCTGGTCTAAAGAATAGAACTTAATCCTGAGTTGGCTAATTACATCAGTCCTCTTGGCCAAGGACTTCTGTGAGGGCCCCACATGGCTTTCTCCTGCTCGGTGCTCACCTCTGGCGGATGGCACGCATGACGTGATGGGCACCTTCACCCTGGTAGAGCCATGTGTGGTGGCTGTTCCGCACCAGCTCACTGGATGCTGCCTTGTGGCTCCTCATGTACTTGTGGAAGTCCCGAAGGTCCATGTCAGCGAATTCCTGCAGGCTCAGCACTCCTGCACAGGGCACCCACCATCAATGCCCCCCCGCCCAAGCCCATGTGAGGGAGGCCACAGTGGCAGGCTTTACCATCCTACCTACCCCTGGCCTCAGGCACTGAGGGACCCATGTGTACCTGTCCTCCAACCTGGACTATTGGGTAAGATGAACCTTCTGTCACATCAGGCCCTACAGGAAGACCTAGGGAAATTCATTTCCTCAGTTTAAACCCTGATTTGGTCCCCCAAAGGAAGAAGCCTAACCCCCACTAGATTGGCCAGAGCAGGGTGGCCAAAGGAAGCTTGAACCATATGACCAGGACCTTAGGCCAAGCACTGCCCTTGGATGGCCTCCAGCGTGGCTCTAAAGCACATGGTGGCTACCCTCTGGTTCTGTAGAGGGTGAAGATAGAGAGCAGTCAGTGATGGGTTATGTCCAGGCCTACCATGCTGTAGGGTTTAAACTGGGCTGGTCCCCAGGAGTTCCCTTATGACCTCAGGTCTCATCCTGAGTGGAAGATATCTGGCCAGTCCTGCCTGCTGAGTTACGAGAGTCTACCTCAACAACGAAAGCCAGGCCACTCTCCCAAAGAACACTCTTTCCCTGTTCCTGCCCAACCCACAAAGCAGGAGATCCACCCTTTTGAGGTCCTGGAAGAGTAGCTGATGTCTGCTCCATGTAATCCTGGCTAACCTAAGGGAGAAACCTTCTACTGTTTGGCCTGATATCCCTGAGGGTAAGGAATACTCAAGGCCTATGGGCCTGTTACCAGCTCTGTACATAGGGACAGTAGCACCATGATGCCCCTCCAGCCACAGGTCTTGGCCATATCCTTCACTCTGGGTTCACCAGCCACAGGGCCATTCTTCCAAGTCCTGTTTCACTGTTGTATATTCCCCATTCTGTCCAGAACTGAGGCATGTGAATGATGACTACACCTCAGAAATATCCTGGAGGTTATTACCAAAGGGGGGTGGGGCACTTGCATGACAGCTCCCCTACCCAAACCACCCCCAGCAGTTAGCATGAGTCTAGGCAGGCAAGAGGAAAGCAAGCAAGATCTTAGTTAGACCAGAGAGGGTGGCTTCTGGGGAAGACCTCGTGCCTGGCTGGGGAGCAGAAGATAGAGCAGGGTGACCAGCCGAGCTCAAGCTGGTCTCACTGTCCTGCTTCTGCTGTGCCCACTCTGCCCTCTGCCAGCCAGCAAGCCTCCTTCTGTACCCTAGTCTCTGTTGAGGTCAAAAAGACCTCCAAGAACTGCTCTCTAGACTATCACCAAGGGAGTGGGATGACCCAGCCTACTGTCCAGGAGTGAGGGCAAGCCTGAATCCTCACCTCCTTATTTCTGGCTACTCTAGAAGCTGGGTACAGTGGCCACCTGGCTGTGGGGCCAGGAGACTCACAAGAGACAGAACTGTGGCGAGGTATGGGCTCACCATCACCATCAGGGTCAGCCTTGATCGCAGAGTACATCTCCTGAATATTCTCTGGAGTCATCCACCGTCCACTTCCTAGGCGAGTCTGGGCCAGGACCTAAGGCACAAGATGGTCCCTCAGTGGAGTGGCCTCAATGATGGAGAGCCCCCAGAGCATAGACAGTCACCCAGTTCTTGCTTGTAAGGGTTAATGGTTGAAGTGATGGGGTATGGGTGAGGACACAGGACAGAGCCTGAGGTCCATGAGCTGAAAAGATGGTAGGCAGAAAGGCCCACAGGCATCTGGGGAGGAGGCCAGGAAGATAGTTAAGAGGCCTGCAGGCTATAGGGATTCCTGGCTCTGTTGAGACTGTGGCCTCCATTGGGAGCACCATCAGCTGGTTGGGGGCAGAGTGAAGGACAGGACTGTATCCCACTCAGATACCCCAGGTGAGGTGGGGAGGCCAAGGCCTGAGTGCAAACACGAAAGAGACACCAAGGGGAGGGTTGGCCAGAGCAAAAGCACTAGGCTTATCAAAGAAGACCAGGCTCTGTGTAGGCAAGGGACCACAGACCCTGTCTAGTCTTCTGTCAGAAGCTGGTGTAAGTGAGGAGCATGTAAAAGAGAGATGCAGACTTCTGGCTACCTCAGAGCCACCACCCCTCCATCATGGGTTCTGTGGGGCCCCTAGCCATGGCAGCAAGGAATCCAGACCATAGATGGCACAGCACCCAGGAACTGTGGCAATAAATGTCATCACCCCCAGGGGGATTCTTCTGCTATCTTCTGGGGTTCCCAGGGCATCCAGGGGCTCTCCAGGGAAGAAAGGGGCCCCCGGAACTGAGCATGCCCAGGCTGATGTGAGGTGGCACCTGACTCTCAGGGCCAAGGCTGAGCAGGCACCAGAAAGACAATTCTGGGCACTCCCACCCTGTGCCTATACCAGGCCCCAGGATCCCAACCTCACGGAGCTGCAGGCGACCATCATGGTTCTGGTCCAGCAGCCGGAAGAGGTCCAGCTGGCTGACCTGCATGGTGCCCATTGCCTCCTCGTATTCTTCAGTGGGCAGAATCTGGCTGCGCTGTAGCCCCTTCATCTGGGCCAGGTGGATGATGAGCCGACATTCCTCATCACTCAGGAAGCCAGGAATTTCTGCCAGGAGAGGAGGTGGGTGAGGCCAAGGGCTGAGACCAGGCACTGATGCAACCACTACCTTCTCTGCAGAATTCCTAGGGTCCTCTCTGTCCCCTGGTGGTCACCACATCAGGACTTCACATGCCCCTTTACCTCTACTCTGGACTTCAACCTCAAGATTGAGTTGTCCTGCAAAGGTTGGCCAGCATTTGGAATGTAGGGCTTGTCTTTTTGATGCTGAGCGCACAAATGTCCCAGACGTGTCTTGGGAAGCTTGCCAGAGCCAAGCTGGCTAGGGATTAACCCACCTTGGGGAGGGACCGAAGGCCAGAGGGTTGACCTCCACTTCTTATTTGGCATATATTTAAAAGTGGATGATGGTGGCTAGGTTTTGCTTTCAATTTTGCTTTTCAGAATTGCTCAAATAAAAACAAAGTGTAAAACATTCAGTGCTGTAGGCTAGTCCTTGCCCTCTATTCTACACAAGTCATCTGCCCAGGGCTGAGATGCTGGCACATCAGTGAGTAGGGGGAGGGAGGGTGTCACTCAGGTTTTTGACAGATGCTCTGAGATGTCCTGGGTGTCCTTTGCTTTGGGAACAAGTGTACACTGAATGTCTCTAAGCCTGAGTAAAACACAGTCAGGCCCAGGGCTTGGCTCCAGTGGCTGGATGCCATCACACCAGCCCCACAAGCAGCTTAGTTGAACTGGAAAGTGAGCCTCACACCTGGGGATCCCATATCCCAATGTCCCCACACACTCTGCGGAGCATAGGCCCTGCTTCATTCTCTCATTCCTGGAAAAGAGGACTTCCTTAGATGGGGAACAAGAGGCCCATAGAGGAACCTATTGGAGGCAGGGCCACACCGCCACAGTCACCCCCTCAGAACTGCAGTGTGGTCTACTACTTCTTTGGGTTATATTCCCAGCATGAAGTTCCAGTCATTGCCAAGAAAGAAAATGGCTGCTCAGAGCCAGGACTGGAATGGTTTTTCATGGTTATCACAGCAGATTACATTTAGGTGGTATAGACTCTGTGTCCTGTCCTAGTCACATCATCAACTCCTTAATCCCTATACTCATCCTAGAAAAGAGGTCCCCATCAGTTTGCCTTCTTATCCATGAGGCAGGGCAGCGACAGAGACATCGGTGACTTGGTCAGGGCCACTCAGGCTATTGCACTCCAGAGTCCATGCTCACGACCACATTCAGCTTCCATGGGTAGGTGACCCAGATGTGATGATACTGAGGGCAGGACAAAGGCCCCCCACTCTGGCCTGCTTGACCCTTCAACCCGGTAAAACCAGAAAGGGTTTAAGTCATCCACTGGGGGAGGCGGGGGTAGCACTGGACAATGAATTAGACCAAAAAGCTAATCAACAGTCATCTCCTGATAATTTAAAAAATAAACAAGAAAAGTAAACCAGAAAAAGAAAAGAAAACACAGGCCCAGGTTTCTTCAGTTTATTAAGTGCTGGTAATCCGCAGACCCAAAGGAGATGCCACCAATCTCTACAGTCCCCTGCAGTGTGCTAATCAAATGCAAATGGCTCAGGCCAGCACACTGGGGCCTTAGCAGATGGGTCCCAGCACCTGGGATACTGCACACATACTGGCTCCTGGGGTGTGCATGCAGCCCTATAAAGCCCTCAACCTCAGCTCATTGAGACCAAGGCAGACAAAGCAGGTGATGGATCAAAGGCTGTGGATACTCATGGCACTGGTGGTGCTGTGGGGTGACAGCGGGGCAGGGGCTCCCTGGGGCCCCACAAGGTGCATGCCCATTCCCCAAGCCATGGCACTGTGCCACGACATTGGCTACACAGAGATGCAGCTGCCCAACTTGCTGGATCATGACACAGCAGCTGAGGCTATCCAGCAGTCAGTCAGCTGGTTGCCCCTGCTGGTCAGGGAGTGCCATCCTGACGCCCGCCTCTTCCTCTGCTCTCTCTTTGCCCCTGTGTGCCTCGACAGGTAGGGCAGGGGCTCCTAGGTGAGCGGGGGG
>NW_027532172.1:6083135-6146110 GCF_008692635.1 Crocuta crocuta | reverse complement strand
GGGGCTTTCCTCTACCAGGGTCTGTTCACTAACCATTGCTGTGTACCTATCAGTGCTGGGTGCTGGCAGGGGTGGGGAGGGGAATGAAGATGAAGGATTCTTTTGTCAGGGTGTTCCTGGCACAGGGGAGCAGGTGCCCATGGGACAGAGGAGACATAGGTAGGGGGACCATCAATGGTGAGCACCTCTGGACCCATGAATCATCAAGAGCTCTTGAAGGTCAACAAGGTATGACAAGTGGGTAGGCTCTTTCAGCTGGGGGGTAGCTGAGGCAGCAGAAGCCCCTCTCCAGTGAGGTGTGTAAACTCTGCCCAAGATATCCCATCAAGAGATGGAGCCAGGTCTCATATGGGGGCCTTTTCTCCCAGAGATGGCAAGGCTGATTCCTCTTCCCCAGCCTAACCTACCCAGTGAATAACAGCTCCCTCAGTTCCTTCTTTGCAGAGTGAGGGACCTTCTCAGAGCCTCAGGCTGACCATGCCAGTAGCAGCAAGAATGAGCTCTTTCAGAATCCAAAGATCTGATTGGGCCTCTGCGCTCTTTGCCAACCCCAGCCTTGACCAGAAGCTGCAGTCCTCTGCAGGCCTTTCAGGACAAGAGGGAGGGCTCTGCTTTCTCCTTCCAAAATGCGGAGTGAAGGCCCAGAGTGCAGGGCCCTTCGCATACACCCCTCTCCCTGGCACTGGACTTCCGCCACAGCTCGAGGGGGAGGTGCGCTGGAAAGCTGGATAGCGGCCAGAGCCATGCGAAGACGGTAGGTGGTGTAGGACCAAAGCGCTGGGAGGGGGTGCAGCTGACACTGTTGCCAGGTGACCAGGTGTCGTTACCCAGCAACCGCCGAGTCACTGGCTGTGCCTCTGCACAGAGATGGGCCAGGAGCCCCAGCGCAGGGATGAGGAAGTCATGAGCGCCCCGCCACCCAATGCTTCCCCCCACCTCTGCAGGGTCATCTACCTGTGCCGCAGCCTGTGTGAGGCGGTGCAGGCCAGCTGTGCGCCCATCATGGCCTGCTACGGATACCCCTGGCCCGCCATCCTGCACTGCGGCCGCTTCCCCACCGGGAACGGCCTCTGCGTCGCAGCTGTCTCCAACGGCTCCCGCCTGGGCCGCGCATGTGAGTCCCCGCACCGCCCCCAAGCCATGTCCACGGGCAGCGCCCCACCCTTCCAAGCCGCTCCCCGCAGGGCCAGGTACACGGGTCTTTCGGATAGGGAAGACAAGGGACCGGCCACAACAGCAGGTCTCAGAAAGGGTGAAGATCGAGGGGCCCGTGGGAGGGCTCCCCCACCCCGCGCTGACGGCCCTTCCCCCACTCTCGGCCGGTGGAGCCTCACTCGGCCCCTCCCCCCAGTGCCGCGTGCAGCTGCAGGGACTGCGAGTTGCAGGACGCCCCGTCCAACGAGGTTCTGGACGCGCTCTGTGCCAGTGACTTTGGTGAGCCTAGCTCTAGCGTCCAGCACCCCTGACACCCACCTTATATTCTGCCTCCATCCCAGCTTCCAGCTTGGGGTAAGACAGATGAAAGAGGGGACACTCGAATGCTATACCTGGTTAAAGCTACAAAATAAATGCCTTTAATAAGCATGGCATTGCTAAAACAACACCCCAAACAAATCTGCCTAAGAGAGTGGCTGCCAGGACTTTAGCCCTTCTCTAGGACCCTGATTAAGGGCAGAGTATCACAGGAGGGTGTGGTTCACCAGGGGGAGGGGGTGGGGTACTCCTAGAGGCTCTGCAGTCACCCTGCTCCTCTGGTCCCATTCAGCAGTGAAGGTCAGGCTCTTCTGATGCAATCGCTCATCCTTTGGCCTCTCAGACTGCGACCTGGACTCCCGCCTAGAGGTGCTGAAGGCAGGCCCACTGCCTGCTGTGGAACTGGTGCCTACTCTGCGTCACTGGCTGCAGCTGGATGCCACGTGCATGCACAACCTCTTGCGAGGAAGGCATGCTGGGACCTATGTGCTAAGTGGGGAGGTGCAGGGACATCAGTTGCTGGTAACCACAGCCTATGCCTGGAGCCAAGGACACAGAAATCTGCAGTTGGCTGTGCGCAGGTGGCACCATCACCAGTGCCCAGAATAGGGGTTAATGCAGGAAGAGCCTGGGACTTTGGAGGCACAGCCTCGACAGCAGCCACACAAACCATGTCCTGCCCTGGCTGGACATACATAAAACCCTCTACCTGCTGCCCTTCATGGATATTTACAGACCAGCATCTAGAGAAGGCCCAGGAACAGCCCAAGCAGGGCATAAACCCTTCTGTGGTCAAAGATAAGGGACCCCTTCCTGAGCTATAGTGCTCTGCCCAGACACAAAGAAGGCTGGTTCCCTGGCAGCTGTGTGTGCTGGGCAGGCAGGAGCACCTTTCTGTCCTTCCCAGGCCTGGGATGACAGCCTGGCCAATACCCACAAGCCCCAGCAGCCCAACCTATTTCAGGGCAGGTGTAAAGCCTCAGGCTATGCTCATTCTGGGCAGGATGCTGCTTGTCCAGCCCCACACAGACTGCCCCAAGCTGTAGGCCCATATAAAAGCACATGGCGTGGGGAGAGGTCCATGCAGAAAATTGCATTAAACTGCTTTACAAAGCTGAACTTATAGGCACACAAAAAGTTCTTCCCCTATTTCTGGGCCTTCAGTGTTTGTCAAGAGCACAGTGGTCTTAAGTAACTGCCTAATTGTTTTTTTGAGCTGACTTGGAAATCCTATGATAAAGCAGTCACGGTTTTTAAGATAAATTGTTTTGTGTACTTGTGTACATTACTCATTTACCTTAAATAGTAAGGAAGTGGGCTAAAGCTCTTGTTGGCCTTCTGAAAGTGCTCCCTGTTGCTCTTGAAAGGAGTGCTGAATGAGAGGGCACCTGCCGGGGTGGTGGGAAGTCACTCTGAGCAAGCATACAGGTGCTGATCTGGCTGAGTGCCCAGTAAATCCCTCTAGCCAGCCAATAATGACCAGCAGTAGACACAACTCCAGCTGCTGGCTACACAGCCAGCACAAATCAGGCCTCCTCTGCACGCAGCTCATCTTTAGGGGCAGAGGCACGACTGACAAATAAATACAGAAAATAGTCTCCAATGATGCCAAGTGCTGAGAAGAAAACCAAGCAGCTGATGTAAGAGTGTCTGGGAACCTCTTAAGATCAGTTTGAGGTTAAAGGAGGTATCTGAGGAGGGGATGTATGCATAGAGGCCCAATGGGGCTAAAGCCATCCTCTCTGTGGGAAGAGCTAGATCTGAGCCTTCTGGTAGTAAGCACAGCACATACAAAGGCCCCAAGGCAGCACGAGCCTGGGGACAGCAGTAAGTGGGGGGGCAGCAGGAGATGAGGGCACCAAGTGAAACTTAGAAGTAAATTGGGAATCTCGGAGACTTTTAAGGAAGGGGTGATGAGATCGATCTGCTCTTTAAACACAGAATGAGGGTGGGGTGGGATGGAAGGAGAAGTGAGCCACATGAAAGAAGGCAATGTCCCCAGAGAGATCACAATGACTCAAAACTGGGACACCTCCCTTCTGAACAGAACAGGATGAAGTCCTCAGCTGACTTCCAATGGTCCAAATCCTTGCAAAATGGCTACCACAGTCAAGTAGCTATTATGGCAAGAACTCAGGGTGGGGGCTTTGTGGCCCAGGTCCCATTTGCCCCATGTCTCTAGGGATAAGGGTGGGAAACAGGATATGTCTCCCAAAGGGAGAGACTGACAGCTGCATGGGGTCTTCGCTGTGAAATGGTGGGGCTCCCTCCCATGGAGATAGAGGCTCTCTGGGGCAGAACCCAATCCCCTTGCCCCAGCTTACATTATGAACACGCACCCCTTGAGCCCTGGCATCTTGGGTCCCTGACGTTGAGGGTCACTGGTCTGGAGCCAAGAGCAGCAGGGCAGAGATGGCAGAACCCACAGCAGGCCCACTCTCCTAAGGCCCTCCTGCCTTTTTAGGGTGACAGTTGATGAACAAATAGGTAGGCACAGAAGACAGACACCGCTCCTTGAGGTGAGGCTTCCTTCTTTGGGTTCACCCAACACCATGTATTCAGGAACTCCCCCTCCTCTGACACCCTCTCCCCTGTGTTTTCCCTGCCTCACAAGTGGGCTTCCTGTAATCATTAATCTCTTCTTCACTTGGCTCACCTCGTTTCACCAAGGAGCAAGCTCCAAGACTTCCTGGGTAAAACCTGGCACACCTTCCACCAGCGGACTCAAAGGCAATGTAAGAGTCTGGGAGAAAATGGAGGCCACAGCTGGAGGTTCTTGCTACAGTCGTCCGCTCTCCCAGCCATGCCCTTTGTGATTTGCGTATACACAGGCCCATCTGATGCTTAACCAGAATCAGCTGACCTGTTGTCAGATCTCTCCTGCTTCCTGCAGTTTATGGGGTTTGGGTTTCTTATTCTCAGCTTTGTAGGGCTCTGATGCAACAGCTGCATGTTAGGGTATGGTTATGGCCTCATGGCTCATCTGAATTAAGTGTATACATGTCCCAAGAAGGCTGATGGGAGACACTACAACCCCTTCAGATGTATCTGTTCACGGCAGTGTAGCAGTAAAAGGGTGAGTATTGTTCCCTTTGCCTGGATCACCCTTTCCTGACAGCTACTTAGCTTGATCCCATAGCTCCTACAGGTCTTTGCTTAAATATCTTTTGCAGGAAGGTCTACTTTGGCCACCCTATTAAGAGTTTCCTTCAAACCCCAGTTGAAATTCTGCCTTACTTGTCTGCAGTCGTGTATCACCGTCTGACATGCTATGTATACTTGTTTATTTACTGTCTCCATATTCAAATGACAGCTTTAGAGGGTGTGTGTGTGTGTGTGTGTGTGTGTGTGTGTGTTGGGGATTTTTTCTTCCTATTTTGTTCAATGCTGTGTTCCCAGTACTTAAAACAGTGTTTGGCATAGACTTCAACAGTTATCCAGTAGTAATAATAACAGGAATTCTAGGCCCCTTCCCAGAACAGGACCCACCTAACCTACTTCCCCTCACACAGCATGCATGTGAAATCATTCTCATAGACCTTGGTATAATTCTCAACCAGGGCCCTCTGCCCCAGGGGTAATGGCATGTGCTCAGATGCTCTGCTTTGGTCCCCAACCCCCTCCTTAAAGCCCCTTACCCACACCATCCCACAGCCGGCAGGAATGGCCCCAGGTCTGCGGTGTGTCACTGAGACTGGGTACCTAGAGCTGGGTGGGCAAACCTATCCTGGGCAAGGTCATGGTTCTGGGGAACCCCACCTTGTTGACACTGGTGGTCTTTGAAGGGCTTCAGAATCTTCTCAGCCAGAATGTTGGCTTTAGAGTACAGGCTCTAGAGACAGGCTGCCTGGGTTCTAATCCTAGCTTCATCCCTGAACTAGCTGTATGAGTCTGGCCAAGCAATCACAGCTCTCTGTGCCTCATTTTCTCACCCAGTAACCTGAGGGTGGGATCCACACTGATCTCACAGAGGGGTTGTAAGAATGAAATAAAAGGATCACATGAAGCTAGCACATAACTAGAGCTCAAAAAATGTGAGCTTATGATGCTGCTTCCAAATGAGGTTACCCTGGAAGGTTTTGCCTGCTTACGGCTGAACACAACTCCATCCTAAGAACCCCAGAGTGCTGGCAGCTAAGGCTGGTGGTCCATTGGAGCAGGTTTAGAGGCACCTGTTTATCCACATTGGACAGCTTGCTTCTCATCAGCCCACAGGGCCCACTTTGGGAGTGAGATTCTTTCTCAGCGGCCCTGAGATCAGCTAGGACGGGGTTATTAGTCTCTCTCACGCTCCCCATTCTAGAATGTGACAGAATTAATGATGGCAGGGAGTGTACAAAGACAGTTTCAATGAAATGTTTAGACAATGGCCTCAGGGTCACATTGCCCAGACCTGTTTTGGAAGGATCACCTGCAGAGTAGGGGTCAGAGAGGGGAGTGAGGAAAGGTCACTCTGTACAACCCTGTTAAGGAGGTGGGGGCAGGTACTTCACTTTGGGAAACCTTTGGGTGGAAAAAGAGCTACTTTGAAGCAGCCATTTTCAAAACAGAAGTCACGTGGTCAAAACAAGCCTCCAGGCACCCTCGAACAGCAGCCCCTGGCCCTTCCCAGGAGCGCCCGGCGAACTTACCGAAGAGCAGCGGCTTGAGGCTGAGTGTTCGGATGAAGTGATCCCTGTCGGCGACCAACTGGACTTTACGTTCGTGCCCCACCTAAGGGAAAGGGGCACTGCGGGAAGCTCGATCCCCAGGCCGCACCGCCCGAGGAAAGTATAGGCGCCCGGGACCCCAAGCACGACGAGCGGGTTTCGCGCGGGGCAGACGCAGGGAGCAGCGTGGAGGTCGTGGGCTGGGTGGCGGCTGTCACGCGCCCGGCCGTGCAGGGCCTGGAGCGCAGCGAGGCGGGGGTCCTCACCTTGATGCCCTCCAGCCGGGTGAGGGGACCCAGGGTTGGCGCGGGCCCGGGGCCCTGGGAGCGGCGCTGGGGTCCGGGGTCGCTGCTCTCGTCGCCGTTGCTGTAGTGCACGAATAGCAGCAGCGCAAGCACGTTGCCCAGGTACAGGTGCACGAACACCATCAGCACCAGGAAGTAGGCGCGCGAGCAGATGCCGCGGGGCTTGCACAGCGGCCGGACCGGCGCGTCCTCGCAGTCGTCCAGCCCGGCCGCGGCCCCGGCCCGCTCCGGTTCAGACTGCACCCACTTAGGACTAGCGGCCTCCGGCCTCGGGGCCGCCGCCGCCGCTACCGCCGCCATGGCGCCCAGGTCGCGCGCACGCCCAGGGGAGGGGCCTTGGGGATGCCTGCGCCTTGCCGCGTCGTCTCCCGGACAACCGCCGCGGAGCCCGCGCGCGCCGCGGTCTCTAGGAGACGGTGCCCTGGGATGCTGCAGCTCTGTCTCCCTGCGCCGCGGTCAGTCTCCCTTGCTCCCTGGACCCGGTCCACGCTGGAGTTTCTCTTCCCCGGCTGGATTATTGTCAGGAGGAGATGCACATTACCCAGGGTAGAAGCCGATCCCTCCCCCCTCCCCGTGTAGATGCAGATAAGAGCAACACTGTTAAAGGAAAACCCATTAGAAATTTTCCGTCCCCTGGTTAAGATGCACTTCCCCTTTTCTGGAATTGTATGGTCTGCGTTTTCTCATTCCGGGGAGTAGGGTGGCAGCAAGGAGACACTGCCAAAAGATGACTCAATAATGCGGCGGTTTGGGGGCGCCAAGGAGGCCGATGACTGTGCATGTGATGGTGTAGGATCCTCGCCAGCGCAGGAGGCCAAGAACGCCTTGGAGGTACGCTTTGAGGTCAGTCTGTACCTTACAGAGAAACATACAGCAGTAAGGGCTTAAGAAGCTGCCCGATGATGGGGTGCCTAGGTGGCTCAGTGGCTTAAGTGGCTGAGTCCTGATTTCGGCTCAGGTCATGATCTCATGGTTGGTGGGATTGCATGGACCCCTGCATTGGGCTCTGCCCCGACAGGAAGCCTGCTTGGGATTCTCTCTCTGCCCCTCCCCGACGCATGCCTGCTCTTTCTCTAAATAAATGACCTTAAAAAAAGAAGTTGCGTGATGTTACATACACGCATAGACTGTGGAATCCGGTCTGGAGTGGTCAGAGAGGGCTTCTGAAGAAGTCCTGACAGTAGGAAGCTCAAACCCCTAAAAGTAAGTCCTCTGCAGGAATGCAAGCAGGTACTCAGATGCACAGGAACATTTCTTGCCTCAAAGCTGGCATAGGTGAAGAGGGAGAAAGGGACTTTCTATAACTGAGACATCATCACCTCAGAGAAAGATTAAACTCAGATTATCACCAGGTATGGAGGTGGGACGACACCAGTGGCCAAGTGCCAAAGCCTGGACATTTTCATGCTCCCTGCTCTTCTAGGACTGGGTTATTCTCAGGAAGAGATGCACATGTCCCAGGACAGAAGCCAAGGCATGCAGGGGCGCCTGGGTGGCTCAGTCGGTTAGGCGCCCAACTTGGGCACAGGTCATGATCTCACGGTTGGTTGGTTCGAGCCCCGCGTCAAGCTGTGCAGACAGCTAGCTCAGAGCCTGGAGCCTGCTTCAGATTCTGTGTCTCCCTCTCTCTCTGACCCTCCCCTGCTCACTTGCTCTCTTTCTCAGAAATAAATTTTAAAAATTAAAAAAAAAAAGCCAAGACATGCAGACAAGACCAGCACCACTGAGGCAAGTCCTACTAGTGTTTTCTCTCTACCCTATTAATGTGCCCCTCTCCCTCCTATTTCCTTCTAGAAAAGTGGAGTCTACATTTTCTTTTCTCTCCAGTAGAGCGGGCCAAGGGCTTGAGTGGCAGGTCCACCTCATTCCGTTTTACACACAATGAGAGATTTCACCAGTGCTCAAGCACAGGAGTGCATCTCATCCAGCCACCCTCAGGGATGATTTTGTCAATGTCCTTAGGATACTAAGAGAAACACTGCTCAACCAAAGGAGACATTCTGGACATTTCTAAAGGGGGAAGAGGGCCAGGTAGTAATGGGAACTGTTATGGTTCAATGGCTCAGCCAAAGTTGGGATACTGACCAAAAACCACCACTGGTCAGCATCCTGCTTCAGATGGAGTGGGAACTGAGCTCCGTGAGTAGACAGGCAGGCAGGCCTGGACTCCCTGTGCATGAGGTGAAGACAGAGGCAGCGAGGGCCTGGCCCCTGCTTCCTGAAACGAATTCTAAAAATAAATAAATACAAGAATGGCCACAACTGTTTCTGATTCAAAAGAAAGAAAGCTCTATTACCAACTTCAAAGTGTCCAAATTTCTTGCAACTGGTCTTTATTCGGCTCCAATTAGGTCAGTCAGAAGTCTCTCAACTTGCAGGTACACAGGACAATTGAAACAAAATTTCCCCCAAACTGTATTAATCTCCTAAATTCTTTAACGTGAAAAACAACCGAGTCAGTTGTACCAGGATGTCATTATTTTCTGGTACCCATGAATGAATGTTGAGACCATTTTCTCTTTAGCCTTTTAATACCTCTAATTAGATCACCTCAAAATCCTCATATTGCTTAAACTGTTTTTCTGAACCATTCTCCATATTCCTGTCTCATGTACCAAGTGCGTTAACACCCACTGCCATGTATAGCTCCTTCTCTAACTCATCACCAGACAACAGAAGGCAAGCAAGCCTGTCAGGGCTCAGTGGAAGGGTGTAGGAGGGGATGCTCATTGCTTATTTCTGCTCCACCTGCTGTTGGTTGTGGGAATTTCACAACCACTACATTAACTTTATGGCCTTTTAAATTAAATCTATGACCCTTTTGCCACCAAAGGGCCATAAGGTTTTTGTTTTTCTTCCTTCCTCCCTCCTTCCTTCCTCTTCTCTCTCCCTTTCCCTTCTTCCTCCTCCCCTCCTTTTTAATGTTTTATTTTTTGAGAAAGTGGGGGAGGGGCAGAGAGAGATGGAAACAGAATCTGAAGCAGGTTCCAGGCTCTGAGCTGCCAGGACAGAGCCTGATGTGGGGATTGAACCCAAGAGCTGTGAAATTATGACCTGAGCCGAAGTCTGATGCTTAACCAACCAAGTGACCTAGGTGCCCCTCCTTTTTTAAAGTAGACTCCACACCTAATGTGGGGCTTGAACTCATGACCCTGAGATAAGCATCTCATGCCCTACAGACTGAGCTAGCCAGGTGCCCCATTTTAAAATGTATTATTTTTAAAAGGACCATAAGGTTTTTCACTGCTCAGGCTGGCTCACCTTAAGAGGATGGATGTCCCACCTCAACCGCTGATAGTCAAATCTGGGCCTTATACTGAGCTGTGTTCTAATCTGTATTACAAACATTGGACTTTAATTTTTTAAGTTTTTAACAGCAGACATATTTTTTTAATTTAATAGGAGTGGTAACCTTGAGCAAATTCACATTCTGAACAACTCTGTGATGTGTACTGTGACAGCAACTACCTCACAGGGCTGATGTGAGGACTAAATGGGTTATGTGCTCAGTCACCATTAGTCTGTCTTGTGGGGACAGAAATTGACCTAACAAGCCAAGGCCAATAGCTGTGTCCTCAGTACAAAAAACAGGGCCAGTACAGAGACAATGCTGATTGCTGCGTGAACCCCTGGAAACTTACGTGGAAAAGTGTTATGTTCTCTTGTTCTCTTTTAAGATCTCCAGTAGTATAGTGACCAATTCCATCTGTGTCTCCCATGTTCTGGAGGCTCGGAGGGTAGAACCAATGGATCTTTTGCACACCATGGTATTCCCAGTGCCGTGCATGGGGCCCAGGGATGAGCAGCTGTGGAGTTCAGACAGGCAGGGTCTAGGGCCTCCCTGGCCTTGCCTGCCCTCTGCATGCTGCCCACAGCTTTGAAGCCGTCACCCCGAGCTATCACCGAAGTTGCTGCCACTCTTCCCACCACAGGCATGGACCCACTCGATCAGAACCCAAACTCCATTTCCTGTCCTCAATCCTTGGGATTAAACTCCGCACACTTGGGTTTCTGTCTAGAGTCCTCTCTTTGTAACCCCACAGCTCCTGTGAAGCCATAAGCCCCCTGCCATACTGTGTAACCCTAGGCTTCCACATCTGCTTTGCAGGGACCCGAGGGGTGTCTTCTGGATGAGGGGCTCAGGGCCTCAGCAGAAGCTGGGGGCATTCCCACTGGCACTCTGCCACAATCCCAGGATCTGTGTGTGTGTGTGTGTGTGTGTGTGTGTGTATGACTGGAACTCAGGGAGGGAGAAGAGAGCAAAATCTGCCACGATATTCCCCCTCCCTCTGGATGCCCTCTCCCCAGAAAGCCAGAGAAAGCAGAACAGAGGCCAGCGGGTTCTTCCCAGCTCTCTACAGGGAGCTGATCAACAGGAAGACATTCATTTGGTGCTCACTGGCCAGAATCCCCTGGGGTGTTGGCTCAGGTTACTTGGATCCTTGGAAGAAAGACCCTACACAGTTTTATAATCAGAAACTTTCAGTTTATTTTGAATAAACCACTCAACATTGAGCAGGTGACATTGCCTCAATTTTTTCTTTGAAGAAAACAAAGATATATTGTAAATTCATGAAAACACTGTGCCTTCCTTTATCTTCCATCCTTTGTAGAGCAGAAAAATTCTGCCTGATCTTTCCCATCTTCCTGATGATGTTAGCAAAGGACAGCTACTGGGGGCACAAAAGGAAGCTCTCCACAGGTCAAGGGCTGCGGGCTACAGTGTGGGCACAGAACCTCCTACAGCTCCAATGGTTGGGGCCACAGCTGGGTACAAGTGCACTACGTGGTAGCCGTGCAGTCCAAAAAATGCCCAGGGACGCCCAGGGTGTGACTTAAGGCACAGAGCTGCAACGCGGGTCCTGTGCCATGGCGGTGACATGGAAAGGACTTGGTAGAGAGGTAAAGGCTCCAGACGGCCAGGATCTTCCATGTGTCAATGCAGCATTGACACTCACCCTTAGATCCTGCAAGCAGGCATGCTTCTCCTTCAGTGAGCTCCCCACTGTTCCAATTCTCGGCTCATTTGCTGCCCTCCTACCCTGTTTGCCCACTCCACCCCACAGTCCCTCCCCTGCAGATGACAGGAAGAAACAGGACCTGGCAGGGAGAGAGGGAGCCTGTAGCCAGCTGTGTACTCCATGATCCCAAGAGTCATAGCTGTCTTCTATCTTCAAGAGTGATTCAGTTTACAGCCAACATGGTACCTGGGAAATTGCTGACCCAGGTGAAAATGTCTGAATATCAAAGAACTTCCAATATAATATTCACAGATCTCCCAAGCAACTCTCCTAGGAGGTTAAGGAGGCCCTGTGGAGTTTGGACAGCTCTGCCAGCCTCAGAGAGGCAGTCACATCACAGATGTAACTTTTAAAAGGCCCACAGGACCAAGCTCAGGACAGGGAGGACACCAGGCAAACCACCTGTTCCTTTGCACTCAACTGTGCAAAAGCTGGCCTTCTCCCCTGGCCAGCCCTTCTAGCATCATAGCTGAGACCACAAACCAAGGACTCTCCTGGCCTCAGACTTCCAGACCCCAGAGATGGTGTCCTCCAACAGCTGGACCCAGGCAAGTGGGAGAGCATCCAACCCTCCAGAGCAGCCACAGAACACACTCCAGATAACATAAAAAGCAAGGCTCCTGAGGCAGGAAGACCAGTGCCCTTGGGAGGGCCATGCGACCTCTGACCCTGAAGTTCACCAGAGAACAGTGTAGCAGAACAGTGTCAGGTTATGGACGGCCATCTGTGAACCTGGTTAGTTACACCACCGGAATAATGGCACAAAAGAAGGAACCAAGGTAAAACAAATTTATCTGGGGGATAATTCCCTTTAAAAGTAGATCTCTATCTTTAGGAGACAAATGAAACACTGTGCTGAATTCAAATCCCTGGTCTGGAGAGCTACAAGATCACCTATGCTCTGCTGTGGGCTCTGGCCTTAGTAGCCAGACCCAGGTAAACCTGGAAGAAAGATGGGCCCACAGACACACAGTGCCATCAGACAATGATACCCTGTGACAAGGCCCTTTTTTGTATTATCTCCTCACTGCAAGGTGAGGCAGGTGCACCAGACCACTAAAAGGTCTCTAAGGACCAGGCAGGAGGCATGATGTGATTCTCTGTGCTCCATTCATAGAGCCATTACATAGGCCAACTCCATTCCCCACCATCTGTCACCCACACTCTTCCCTTGGGACACCTGCTGTGGCCAAACACGAGAATCTGGAAAACAGAGACCACCCTGGGGCCCTCTTGCAGTAGACCTTCTGAGGCAGGGGGGGAGGCAGTACATGTTGCATTCTAAGTAAAATAGCTAGAGGGTAAAACACTCCATTGCCAATTTATTTTTAAAAAGGGTTTTGTGTAATTCTATGTTTTTTTTTTTATAATTATACAACCTTTGAAAATTACATAAGTTGTAATGATCTAGTACTATTAATAGTCATTCAGAAAAAACTTTCCCTCCCTCCCAACAACCATCCAGGGGGAATTAAAAGTCCTGAAAAGAGGCCAATTCAACATGGCCTCTACCCTGGTAAAAACAAAAAGCAAAAAGAGGAGAAGAAAACGGAAGTGGACTAAGAGGTGTGCGGCCAGTGTCTCTCAGGAGCGGGGCCCTGGCTGTTGCCTGGGGTTGTGAAAGGCAGAGCCTGCAGCATGCAGCGGCAGCCGGGAGGCCTCGCGGCCACATCTTCCGCACTCTGGCATGCCCTTGTCCCACCTAGGTGTCATGGAAATCCTTCAGCAGGGTTCTCCTCCGCTGCTCTGCTATGTGCATCTGGTTCTCTAAGTCCTGCAGCAGGGAAGCAAGATGGTGCTCACACAGCCCGTCCTGCGCAGGGAGCAGCCAAAGCCACGTCCACTGTGTCAGGGGCTACAAGGACTCAAAGGCACGGCCCTCCCCACCCTTCTTAGCCGCTGCTTCTGAGCTGTATGCTAACAACCCTGTCAGTTTTACAGACCAGTCCTCCTGGCCTGCAACAGAGGGACTGAGAAGAGGGCAGCACTTACCCCTCTGTCATAGCTGTCTGCGCGCTCCACTTTCCATGACAGGTTTTCGATCTCAGCCTCCAGCTGAGCCTGCTGGTATTCAAACTGTATGGGCAGAGCAGGAGGGTCAAAAGGGGAGGGGCTGCAGCCAGGGCAGGGCCTGCAGATGGAGGGGCAGATGCAGCACCTCAGGCTCGCAAGAGCTACCGACAACCCTGACACTGTCCTCAGTGAGTAAAGCTAGTTCCTGGAGCCAGAGCCAGAACCCGATCAAAAGGCTACCTGAGAAGCACAGCCAAGTGGCAATGCACATTCTCCCTCCACCCCAAAAGAAAGGGGGAGAATTTAAGCCACTGAAAAGAATGCTCCCAATATACAGGGAAACAGATGCTACAAAACCAAGTCACAATGGATTTTCACAGACATGGCATTCAGAGTCTTTCAGCTTTCCAGCTCTTCTCCAAATCAAGTCTTAAAAATAGTCAAACCATCTGACTCAAATATTATTAAAACTGGTATTTATAAGCCTGGTAAATAATGACAGCTGCAACAATAAGCAGTTATAACAATAGAATGTGACATACATAATTAACATTAAATAGATAAAATAATTTTAAAAGGTTGAAAAATGCTAACAGTGGCCATTTCTTTCTGGTGGGATTATGGATGATGCAAATGTTTTTCTATGTTTTTCAACATTTAAATAATTGTCATTTACTTTATAATTAGGGGAAACAACCCACATCTAAGATATAGAATTAAACAAAGATGGAAAAGAGTCCACTATAATTTAGGGACATGCATGCTGGACATCGTCCTGTGCAAGGATGCTGGCCTTCCAAGTGGCCACAGAACTTAGTCGGTTAAGCGTCCGGCTTCGGCTCAGGTTATGATCTCACAGTTCATGGGTTCAAGCCCTGTGTTGGGCTCTGTGCTGACAGCTAGCTCAGAGCCTGGAGGCTGTTTTGGATTCTGGATCTCCCTCTCTCTCACTCTCCCCTGCTCACGCTGTCTCTCTCTCTCTCTCTCTCTCTCTCTCAGAAAAAACAAAACAACAACACATTAAAAAAATAGAAATACAGCCGTTCAGGGGCTTTGACATATCTATCTTCCTATTACACAGAATGCCTATTTAGAGATGCCTAGAGGAGAACGAGCTTAAAAAAAAATGACAGTTTTTAGGGGATGAATCACTGGAATCTACTCCTGAAATCATTATTGCACTATATTGCACTAACTTGGATATAAACAAATAAATAGATTAAATATTTTTTGAAAATGACAGTTTTGTTCTGCCCTCCCAATAGCCAGGGTCTGGTGCCCACTCTCCTAGAAAGTGCTGGTCGACAAGGGCATCTATGAAGCTAAGAGGGCAGAGCAGAGGACTGCCTGGCCTTACCAGTTTCTTCCTGGGTCCAGACTCCATGTAGTACGCGTAGGGGTAAGTGTACTGCAGGGTATATCGGCACTGCAACAGGAGAGAGAGAAGGTACCTGTGAACCTAACCCACATGCATCTCAGGCAGCTCCCACAATTCTTACCCTACTATGCGAGTTAGCCTGGCCCTATAGGTATGGGTCCAAAAGAAATGAGGCCAAGCTAAATCACGGATGAACTGGGGGATAACACGGGAAAAGCTGAAACAAAAATGGCCAGAGAACACCAACAGTTCCTTTTTCAAACTGGGATTTATTACCAGCAGCTGCCTCAATGGCTCTTCCCTCGAGTCGGACATCAGAGTCCACACACACAATCTCTTTGCTCCCTCTGAGTGATGCATGGATGGGACAAAAGTAGAAAAGGGCTCGACCTCTCCCTAAGGAGAACTAGAAAAGGGCTCACAGGTACGTCCCTGGGGTAGCAGCAATAGAATTTTCTTCTTGGAAATGCCCTCTGCTGCCTACAGCAGGCTGGGTCCTCAGTGGACACAGCCCAAGGAAACGTGGGCCCATAAGCAGACTGTACAGCAGACGGTACCAAGTGCTGCACTCCCTTGCCCCACACAATGTCTCCCATCCTCAGAGGTCTGGGCCTGACAGGGACAGGCGCTGGACCAGGGATAAGAAGAGTGAGGTGGTACACACCTTGGCCAAGAGCTTGGCAGCATTCTGTAGGTACTGCCAGTCGATCCATGTCCCCAGATTATTCATGACCCTCTCCTGAATCTTCTCATGAATCCGCTGGTATGTCTGCGCCTCTAGCTGTAAGCTCTTATTGTGGTTTTCCCACTACAGGGTACAGAGAAAGGAGAAAAGAGCAGAAGTCCACACAGCAGTTAAGAATGGCTGACACCCTGGCTGGCACAGGATGGCCACAGCTTCATCTAACTTATGGGGACTCTCTTTCCTTGAGTGCAGGAGGAGGACTTCTTCAGTCCACACTACTGAGCCTGTACAGAGCCCCTGTCTGCCCGCCAGATCACCCTACCCTCTAGGGCATTAAGGCTCCAGCTCTGAGGACTAAATAAGGCTAGGTACCACCCACTGGTCTACTGTGCTTAGAAACCAAATGCACCATGCTCAGTGGACTTCTGAAGGGTCTTCCTGGGAGGAACTGCCCTCTAAATCTGACGATGGTAGAGGATGGAAAAGACTGATGGCCCCCTCACTGTCCTTTGCCGTCATTCAAAGAGCTTGTTGGTCCTGGCTGCCCTCTGGAACCTGAAAGCCACATTTATGGAGACATCACTCAGGTCCACTGCAGGAGCTCCACTCCCTGAATTCTGTGTGCACATACTAGCACATCAGTCACTGGGAATTCTACCTCAGAAGGCCAATTGGAAAAAGCCTACCCTTGAGGAGCAGTTGCAGAAGATGCCTACCCTCTCAAAGTAAAACAAGTACTTCTTAAGGGCCTCCCTGGCCTGGGCTTGCTGGCTCTGGTTGACAATGTCAGGGTTCTCCTTGTACCGACTGCATTCATAGTACTCGCTGCCGTGGGTCTTCCAATCTCCTAGACACATCCAGCAGAAGTCTGTGAAGGATGGAGAAAGAGGCATTTATAATACCTACAAGAGAAGCCCACATTCCTCCAAAGGCACAGGAAAAGCAGTGGGACAGACAGATCCTGTGATGCGAGTGGTGTGGAGTTGTCACCTGACAGGAACTTACTAAGGGTGCCTCTTTCCAGAAGGAATGTGCACCTCTCCTCCTTGTCACATCCCACTGTCCCTGTAGCTTTTCCTCGATGATATGAACAGTAGCCAGCAGAACCTCTCAGTCCCGTGAGTACATAAGCTTTGTGCCTTTTTAACCAACACAGATAGATGCTGACTGTACAAGACCACTGGTGTGCTGTGTCAATGTCACTGAGAGAAGCAGAAACTTGTCCAATGAGGCCCACCTGTTCGTCCAGAACACACATTTGCCCTCCTAACTACCTCCACCCTCACGACACCTGTCCTAAGATTTTGTACATGAAGCTGGCAATAAAGGCCTTGCCCTATTTTGTCATTTTTAAAAAAAGAACAGTTCTAGAAAACCAACAGCTACCCAATAGTTCATACTCAGAATTATGAGTCTGCTTCTACACTAGGAAGCAAAGGGGGAAAAATAAAGATCCACTATACATCCAATGATTACCGTCTCATTGGAGAGGAGCCAACCACAGTTCTGTCACATGGCGAGAACCTGATCTATATCCTGTGTCTTCTATCCTATCTCTGCCAAAGACACAGACAATGGGTAAACCCTGTTTCCCAGGATTCTAGTTGGCTCACTGACTTACCCAGAAGACCTCTTATAAAACGTGGAGGAGCCAAAACCAAACCCAGAGACCCAGAGGTTGTTCCCTTCCCTCCTCCTGGAAGCCCTTGTCAAATAGCAGCAAAACTGTGATCCCCTTAATCAGCTAGGTTGTGCTTGCTATGGACGTAAATACCTCTACCTTGCTCAGGGTTGCCTGTATAGGCAGTAGAATTATACAGCAAAGCAAAGGATGGTAGCTAACTCTGGGTGGCAAGGGATGGGGAGACGTCTTATGGGAAGGGACACACACAGGGGACTTCTTGGGTACGAGGAATGTGATGGGGTGTTCACTTTGTCATTTCTCTCTAAACCGTATGTATGTCTTATGCACTGTTCTAACAAAGTAGATGATACATGTCCCTCTCACTCAAATGCACAGGGTGGGATATCACTGAGGAAATATGCCACTACCCGTGGTCTATCTTCATTCTATACTTCATTGACTATTCCCTTCTAATACCTTGCCATGTCCACTCTGATTACAGTGGGCTCCTGGAAAAACACACAAATAGCATTAGATGGGACCCTTACAAAGAGAAACCTTCAGGCTCCCCTGGTCAGCATCAAAGCTGCTGTGTAGACTTGGGTGGACGTACTTTCTACTTGAAGGAATTTTATTTATTTGATCTTGCAGGAAGGAAAGCAAAACCAACAGGTTCTATGAAAGCTACTTCCGGTAGACAAAGGAGATCTGAAAGGCCAAATCAAAAGACCTTGTAGAAACTTTATGAAACCTCGAAGGGAGACTATTATGTTACTCCTTCCAATAAAATAGCTGCTCTAAAAGGTATCTGTAAGGTAGCACAGATAAGCCCCAGGCTACTTACCTGTCTTGTCAAAAATAAAAAGAACACCCTGAAATCTTCTTGGATGACTGAGAATCATGAGGGTCTAAGAGTCATCCCAAACTTCACTTCTGACTAGATATGCGAGATGGCAGCAGGATTATAAGAGGCACCAGAAAGTAATAAATCAAAAATCAAGAGCTGCTTTGGGTTGGTTATTGTAAGTGACTAAGGGTGCCCTTTGTTTTGTCACTTTACTACAAAAGCACTCATTATTAAACAAGCACTGGAGACCCGTGCACAAGACTATGCCACTGGGCCTTGTGCACCACACCTGGGACTCACCGTGTTTACACTTGGAGCATTGCTGTCAGAGGGAAACAGAAGAAAACATGTTAAGGGCACGTTGACCAAAGGCTCCATGGCACATATGCAAAGGGTACAGGCTTCTGCTCACCATATGATTGCAGCCTCCATTCTTCTCAATGCAGATGTTACACTTGGGACACTGAGGAGACAGAAGGGCGCCGTTAAGCTCACGCACCACCAGGCCGGTTCTAAGACAAATTACACAAAGCTCCTGGCACCCATGCCCAGTAGCTCATCGTGTGAGCCCTTCTGGGGAGGACCATCTCACTTAAATATGGCGGGTCGCTGAGGCTGGAACAGCAATTCAAGGAAATGAGGTCAGCATGTTTGGCTCTGAAATACTCCAAGCACCGGCTGAGCCCCACTAAATCTTCCACCATCTGTCTCTGCCACGAGGCTGCTCAGATTAAGCACAAGCTGAGTCAGCACAAAGCCTTCCTGCTTGGGAAGAATGCCAAGGAGCACAAGAGCTACCACACCGGACCGAGTCCTGGTCAGCTTGCTTGGATTTCCACCTCCAAAAGAGGGCAAGGAAACCAAAAGAGGGCAAGGAAACAACCCTTAAAGCTCGCTTGCTCTCATTTGAGAGATGCCACATATAGGCAGTAATGCAGAGACCAGTCTGATGCTCTGCTCTGCCATGAAGCTATGTTTAATGTCACAGTCATAACTGCGTTGTGAGTGCAGCAACTCAGCATATGACTGGCATAGGGTAGGTGCCAAGTCACCCAGGATTCAAGAGGCTGAGGGCCATGCTTTCCCATGGGAAGTTTCAGAATGAAAACTGGGCATGCCCAGGCTTGCATGAGAGCCTCAGTCTTTATTACATGTTGCTAATCAACCACCTCCCACCCAGGGCTGTTAAAACCTGGGAGGCATTAAAAAAATCTGGTTTTCTTCTAATTAGTTCCCCTATGGGTCAAACTTTTCCAGGTAGGTCAGCATTTTATTAAAATAAATGCAGCCAATTAAAATCATAGCATACTATGATAATCCGCTGCCAACTCTGCCAAGTCTGGGCAAGGGTCTGCAGCCTTCAGCAAGGGCCCTGGGGTCCTGAGTGTTCCGCTCTCAAAAGGCCAGCCTCCCAGGCGAGGCCCTAGGCAGCATTAAGGAGGGCAGATCCATGACAGGTAAGATACAGTCCTTACATCTTTAGTGTGAGCACTAATGTAGTTAGCTGTTTCGGAGTCATCTGCACATTTCGTGAGCCATTTCCGGATTGTGGCGCAGTCTGTGGGGGCGTGATACATCTGACGACACTTGAAACTTAAAACCAAAAAAGAAAAACATTCAAATAATTGTTAGGTCAGGGTCTTATGTTTTCAATTTTCCTTCTGTCCAAGCCAAGAGATACTGAATTAGAGCTTTTCAAATAAGTAAAATTACCTCTCAAGGCCTTTGGGATCTTTACTTACCCAGAATTACACTTAAATACCATATGTATTTCTCTTCAATCTAAGCACTTCGAAGATATACTCTCAATATACCCAAATAAAAACGCTTCTGTCTTAAGTATCTTGTGTGGGGTCAACCCTCTCTGAAAGGATGTCAAATTCAGAGTTCACTCAGAGGGCATGGTAAGGTGCTCTGAGACAGATAACTCAACTCAGACCTCAGGCAGAACTGAAATCCACTTTCTGAAAGCCTTGACTTAGCTCCCAGCCAGGTGTGCACAGTACGCATATCTGCCAGAACGTGTGCTGTCTGCATTCATCTGACAATGTCTGAAACTTAGAATTAGAAAAGAAAGGGGCGCCTGGGTGGCTTAGTCGGTTAAGCGTCCGACTTTCGCTTAGGTCATGATCTCGCGGTTCGTGGGTTCGGGCCCCGCGTCGGGCTCTGTGCTGACTGCCAGCTCAGAGCCTGGAGCCTGTTTCAGTCTGTGACTCCCTCTCTCTCTGCCCCTCCCCTGCTCACGCTGTCTCTCTCTCTCCTAGAAATAAATAAAACATTAAAAAAAAAAAATTAAAAAAAAAAAAGAAAAGAAAAACACTCCAATACTCACTGGGCTAGGGTTCTATATTTTAAATTTCCCTTTATCCAAGCCAACACTATGTTTGGGTAGTAAAGGCTCTCAGGTAAACAGCCTAACAAATGCCCCAGAGAAAGAAGTTCATAATGAGGGACACAAAGGGTGGAGAACAACTATGTTACTGGTTCTTAACCTCTGGTACACCACAAACTCCCTCAATGATGTCTTGAAAGGCAAGAACACAGGCACACACACATTCTCCATGTAGTTTCTCTGAAGTGCTACCATGAATCTTCCAGGGAGACATGATTAGGGACAGACACAGATGTGGACCTAAATTATGGCTCTGTTATCACCTTGCACACCTCCATTTCTTCCCCAAAAGCATACCTGTAACAGTATAAATTGCACAGAGTTGTGACAATGAAGGTAAAGTGATGAGAATAGTGTCTTTCCCATGGTAAGCCTTCAGTACACGTTAGCTATTCCTGTATCTATTGAATGGAATAAACCCCAAGTAGATGTAAACTACTTTTATGAATTACAGTGTTATAAAATTAGCCTACACAGGCGCCAACATGAAGAAAGATTCAAATGCTTAAGGCTGTTGCTTTCAAATATAGGGATTTGGGATATGAGATGATCTATGCAGGCAAATACACACATAGACACAATCTCTGTGCCATGAGTCTTAGCAACATAAACCATAGCACAGTCTCCAAAAATCTGTGCTGCCTTTTTGTCTCCAGACTGAGCATTGTCAAATATCCCATGGAACGTGAGATGCTGGGTACACATTCTGCCCACTTGAACAGAGCCACTGTTTAGGCTCAAAGACGCTGTTTTTCCCAGTCCCACCCTCACCCACAGCAACAGCAGTGGTGCTTTGGAGGAGGATAAGGCAGGATCCCAGGGCTGCTCAGCACCCACACTCACTCTTACCAGAAGACCTCGTTGCACCGATTGCACTGTACTCGGCGAGCTCTAGGCTCCTGTACCCGAATAACCATGGGGCAGTCTGCACCAGGGCACAGCTGGAGCTGATAATGACTCTGTGAACACACCAAAGGGAAACAATGAGGACATCCCCTAGTCACTGCTTCCAAATCAGACCTCCCTGAGAGCTCAAACACGTTCTGTTCTTCCAGCTGATGACTTCTATCAAAGGAATTCAGAAAGGATGCCATAAAGAACAGCATTAGATAGAAACTGAAGACCTATAACGTTTAGCTAAAACTAGGTAGCAAATCAATAGAATGACCTAAGGCTAGATTATAAAATGGAATAAAGAATTGTGTCTATGAGATGAAAGGGCACAGGCACCAGGTCTGGAAAGAAACAGAGCCCAATCAGTGGTGCATTTGAAGGTAAAATACTAAGTGATAGAAGACAGAGAAAGACAAATACCATATAATTTCACTTATCTGCAAAACCTAAAAAAAAGGAATAAAACAAAAAGGGGAAGAGAGTAATGGGATGGGTGCAATGGGTGAAGGGGGTCAATTATATGGTGACGGATGGTAACTAGACTTACTGTGGTGACCACTTTGTAACATATAAAATATTGAATTATTACATTACACACCAATTTTACCTAAAAACAAAAACTCTGAAAGGCTCAATGACCTTCACGCATGTACCAAAGGCAGCAAACAGCACAAGGAACAAGGCACTGTTTATCCTGCAGCATGTGCATGAGAAGACCTAGATCACTAGTCAATCCAGTAAGCTCAGGCACAAAAGACAAAGATGAAAACCATGCTGCATAGAAGCAGCAAGCCTGAACTGGAAGCCCAATGGAGGGGATGGACTCCAAACACTGGAATCCTGGACAAGTTTTTAAATTGCACAAGAAGCAATACCCCTTCTCTATGCTAAATCACACAGGGAACTAAATTCAAGAGCAATTCCTGAGATCTCCATGACTCATGTTCATTCCGTGACATACATACAGTAGCTTGTTAAGCACCTGGGTAGAAGGTGAATGTGCCTGACCATTCTACCAGAGAAAATCAAGGCTCAGAGAGGTAAAATTATGGGTCGAAGGCTATACAGCGAGGAAGGAAGAGACCTGGGATTCATGTTATTGTCAGTCTGACTCCAGGGCCTATGTTCTTCACTATCACTTTAGTGGTTTCTAAACTTTTAAAAAAAGCCATGGAGCTCTTTCTTCAAATTACACCAAGTAAGGGGGCACCTGGATAGCTCAGTCAATTAAGCATCCAACTTTGGCTCAGTTCACGATCTCTTGACTTTGAGCCCTGCATCGGGCTCTGTGCTGACAGCTCAGAGCCGGAACCTGCTTCGGATTCTTTGTTTCCCTCTCTCTCTGCTCTTTCCCCCGCTCATGTTCTGTCTCTCAAAAGAAAAAGAAATATTGAAAAAAAAAAAAAAAATACAGCACCTAATGGCAGCTTAGTCTACAAAGTAAGTGTGATGAGAATGGATGGGAAGTAGGCCCAGGAAGACAGAGGAGCAACAACAGGGGCTAGTCATACCTCCACATAGTCCCTAAAGAGGTAGCGCCTGTATTTATCTCTCAATTCTTCATTGGGCAGCAATGGAAACACAAAGTCCTCTGGTGTTCGGAGTGGGCAGTCCTGAGCCATGCAAGAAACTCCTGTTGAACAAAGGCAACACGATGGACAATTGCATTGCAGAAGACACAACAAAAATGTATTTCCCCAATTAGTTCGACCAACAAATTCAGATTCCATATAAGAAACCCTTGAAGCCATGGAATGCATTAAAAAAAAAAAAAAAGAGAACGAGAGAGAGAAATTAATATATTTGCAGTGATGCAACTAAAACTTCTCTGAAATTACATATGTATCACAAATAGCACCACCAAAAAAGCAGTATCATCTAAAAAAATCCTATACAGTTCTTCAGGCACCTGGCTGGCTCAGATGGTAAGGCATGCTACTCTTGATCTCGAGGACTTCAGTTAAAGCCCCAACTGGGCACAGAGTTTAATTAAAAAAGAAAAAAAACGGTGGTGATGGATGCCCAAGTTAAGCGTCTGACTTTGGCTCAGGTCATGATCTCAGTTTGCGAGTTTGAGCCCACTTTGGATCCTCTGTTTCCTCTCTCTGCCCCTCCTCCAATCACGTACAAGTGCTTGCTCTCTCAAGAAAAAACATTAAAAAAAAATCCTATAGGGTTCTTGGCTAACAATTTCATTTTGTGATGTTTAATATTATGTGTAAATGATTTCCACCCAACACAATGAGATTCTGCAGACATCATTAACATGATGCTAATTTAGATCCGATATCAAGTCATACTGTAACAAATACAGTATGCAAATCCTAGAACCAATCACCAAATCTGAATTGTGTTATGTTACCTAGATAGCAGCAATGTCTGAGTGTTTCTGAGTTATGGCTGCCATTTGGGCTATCAAGATAGGGTGGGCAGCTTAAAGGACAGTTCACACAAATGTTTACATGTATGCCCAAACAGTAGTCTTAATCATCTCATTTTGCTCAGGACTGAGAAAAACCTTGCCACTGTTCAACCTGATGTGTTTGGAAATGGAAAACAATGGTTCTGACAATAAAAACCTCAATCAGGGTCAGAGGAAAACATGCAGTTGACCTGAGTACCTAAAGCGGCAGAGTTGGAAGATAAATACTTCAGGCTAGCCTTTTACAAATTCTGTGGCAAACTCACCCACACCCACGCCGTCCTTGACAAGTACTGAGCAGTGCTGCTCCCAGCAGCTACGGCAAAACTGGTGCTGACAGGCCAGAGAAAGTAGGTTTTCCTTCCGCACAAACTGCATACACACTGCGCAGTGGTGAGGGGGGTGGGCTGTGGGAACCTGTGGAGAGGTGGAACAGAATGAGTAAAGAGGAGCCTCTAGAGCCTGGGAGGCCCCAGGGGTGCCTCATGCAGCTAGGTGGTTGGGAAGCGATACTGACCCTATATCAGGTGTTAGAGCTCCACTGCAACATGTGGGCTCTGTGGGTCCCAAGAGTTCTGAACAGAAAGCATAGATGAGGAAGACTTCCTAAAGGAGGTGGCACCTGAGCTGGGCTTGGACAATCTCTAGGATTCAGAGAGGCAGAAGAAGGCTGAAAGGAGAACTTACAGTAATTTGTAATGTCGGGCCGAAAAGCTCAGGATTTCCAAATTGCCAAGGTCCTTAGAGGTCATTCAGTTCAACTTCTGCTTTTAGAGGCTACTGGGTTCTTTTATAAACTGCCTCATTCAATGCACAGAGCTGTCTCTCAATGAGTACTACAGAGGCTCTTAGAGGCTGAGCTGAGTGTGTAAAGCTTCTAACAGCCCTATTGCAAGTCTACTTGTCAAAGACAGTGGTTTCCCCATTATTAATGCCCAAAACAGAAAATATTACCATTTTTACTAAGTCACAATTCATCCTTAACACACTGTAGGGATGTCATGTACAATTAATTTAGAGGGATGAGGAAGGCTCCTCCTAGGAAAGGAACTTTCCAGGATGTGGGCAAATAACTGCAAAGCTTGAACTCCAGAATCCATGCCATGCTACACAAACTGGCAGACAAAGACAATGTGAGGACTCCTGACCCAAGCTACAAACTGATGGAAAAGTCCACTGTGGATTTACATTAGGTTCTTCTTAGCTCACTGGGAATACAAAAACAATTTGAAGAAAAAGACTGTATTCTCATGTTTATTCAGTATGCTCTTGAAAATTTTCTCCTAATGGGGCGCCTGGGTGGCTTAGTCGGTTAAGCGTCCGACTTTCGCTTAGGTCATGATCTCGCGGTTCGTGGGTTCGGGCCCCGCGTCGGGCTCTGTGCTGACTGCCAGCTCAGAGCCTGCAGCCTGTTTCAGTCTGTGACTCCCTCTCTCTCTGACCCTCTCCTGCTCACGCTGTCTCTCTCTCTCTCTCCTAGAAATAAATAAAAAAAAAATTTAAAAAAGAAAAGAAAAGAAAAGAAAATTTTCTCCTAAGAGCTACCAAAGTGGTATTTTGAGCCCTGATTCTCCCTCTTAAAGAGTGTTTCCTTGGGGCACCAGGGTGGCTCAGTCAATTAAGTGTCTGACTTGGCTCAGGTCATGATCTCATGTTTAGCGAGTTCGAGCCCCACATCAGGCTCTGTGCTGACAGCTCAGAGGCTGGAGCCTGCTTCAGATTCTGTATCTCCCTCTCTCTCTGACCCTTCCCTGTTCATGCTCTGTCTCTCTCTCTCTCTGTTAAAACTACGCATTAAAAAAAAAAAGTGTTTCCAACATGGCCCTTATTTATTTGACAAATGTTTGTGAACACTCAAATACACAGGAAATTGCTATGCACTGTAAGATATAGTTCCTATCCTTAAAGCACACACAGTGTGGCAGGGGGGCTGAAAGGATGAGTGAGTCATTATATCACACATGCAAAGACTTCAAGACATAACTAGAGGAGTTTGGAGAGGAGAGATCACAGGAGACAGGCTTTGTGAGAGACAGCTCAATTTTGGTCTTTAAAGATGAGTTCCACTCCCACAGGCAAAGATAGGGACAGGGTCTGGACATTCCAGGTGAGGGATAACATAAGCAGAGTCAAAGAGGTATGCAATAAGCTTGGGAACACCAAGGAACCCAGCAGGAATGGAATGCAGGCTGTGTGTAAGTATAAAGAGCAAGGTGAGGCTGGAGAGGGCCACAGGACTGGCAAGGATTTATTCTTCACCCATGAGGAAACTCCTCAAACTATAATGGAAATGGAAGATTTAGACCCATGTTGGAACAAAAATCTCAGGCATGCTGTACTAGAAACAAAGCAAGATGGTTCTCAGTAACACCATAAGCCACAGCAAGAGCCATGTGTGTCAGGAGAAGCCTTGCTCAAGTGGGAGACACTCACATGTTTCGAGGGACTGGGCTGAACTCGAGCCTCAACAAGCAGCTGAGCAGAATTAGACTTGTATCTAAAAAACAAAAAGCAGAAATAAAGGGAATCAGAAAGGAAGACAAACATTTTAACCTCTGAACAAAATCAGAAGACACCAACATGTGCTACAGTTGCACTAAAGTGTCTTTGTCTCTAATTACTGTCTGACAGAACCAAGCTTCCTTTTCCATTAGTATAAATACTTTTTCCTCTTTCAATTTTTTTAGTTCTCAATTGGTATAAGAATAATAACCAGGCTTCAAAGATACCAAACTGCAAGAAAAGTACTTGTGAAATACTGTATCTGTTTTCAATCCCTTTCTGGAAATATAATTAAAATCTTTTTTTTTAATTTTATTTTTTAAGTTTTTTAAAATGTTTTATTTATTTCTGAGAGAGAGAGAGAGAACAGGGGAGGGTCAGAGAGAGAGGGAGATACAGATCTGAAACAGACTCCAGGCTCTGAGCTGGCTACCAGCACAGAGCCTGATGTGAGGCTCGAACCCATGAACTGCGAGATCATGACCTGAGCTGACATTGGACACGTAACTGACTGAGCCACCCAAGTGCCCCAATATAAATAAAATCTTAAAAAAATAAGACACGTGGGTGGCTCAGTTGGTTGAACAGCCAGCTCTTGATTTCAGCTCAGGTTTCATACCAGTTTGTGGGAAGGAGCCCTGCTTCAGGCTCTGCACTGACAGGGTGCAGACTGCCTAGGATTCTCCCTTTCCATCTCTCTCTGCCCTTTTCCTGCTTGAGGGCACTCTTTCTCTTTCAAAAATAAATAAATAAATAAATAAAAATAAACATTAAAAAAAAAAAAAAAAAAAGCAGGGGTATCTGGGTGGCTCAGTTGGTTAAGTGTCCAACTTTGGCTCAGGTCATTTTCTTGAGGTTCGTGAGTTCGAGCCCGTGTCAGGCTCTGTGCTGACAGCTCAGAGCCTGGATCCTCCTGCTTTGGACTGTCTCCCCCTCTCTCTGTTCCTCCCCTGCTTGCAATCTATCTGTCTGTCTCTCTCTCTTGGAGGGGGGGGGGGAAAGCATAAAGAAAAACTCTGACAAATTATGTTACATTTAAGAACATTAGTTCAGGGGCACCTGCATGGCTCAGTCCATTAAGCATCCAACTTTGGCTCAGGTCATGATTTCATGGTTCGTGGGTTCAAGCCCCCATTGGGCTCTGTACTGACCACTCAGAGCCTGAAGCCTGCTTCGTATTCTGTGTCTCACTCTCTGCCCCTCCTCCACTTGTTCTCTGCCTCTGTCTCTCAAAAATAAATAAATGTAGGGGTGCCTGGGTGTCTCAGTCAGTTAAATGTCCGACTTCAGCTCAGGTCACGATCTCACAGTTCGTGGGTTCGAGCCCCACGTCGGACTCTGTGCTGATAGGTAGCTCAGAGCCTGGAGCCTGTCTTCAAATTCTGTGTCTTCCTCTCTCTCTGACCCTCCCCTGCTCACGTACTCTCTCTCTCTCAAAAATAAACTGAAAAAGATAAAAAAATTTTTTAAATAAATAAATATGAAACATTTTCTGGGGGAAAGAAAAAAGCTCCGAGTTGACAGTGCAGAGCCTGCTTGCGATTCTCAGCTCTCTGTACCTCACCCCACCCTTCTCTCTCAAAATAAATAAATAAACTTAAAAAAAAAAAATATCAGTTCATCAGAACACAGCATAAAGTTAAAATCTCAGCTATATAAATAGGAGATAATTCAATACATATATAACAGGCAAAAGACTGATATTCAGAATAAAAAACAAAATATCCTACAAATCCATTTGAAAAGACAAAATAACAATTAAAAAATGGGCAAATGACAGAACAATTCATAGGAAAAAAAGCACAAATGACGATTAACAAGAAAAGATGCTCAACTTCCATAATAATCTGGGATACTGAAATTAAAAAACAATTAGATGCCATTTATATCCACCAGATCGTAAAACTTTAAGGGTGACAGTATCAAGAATGTTCATACCACTGGTGGGCGTATAATATGGTACAATCACTTTGGAAACATTTTGTCATTTAGCAAAGCTAAAGGAACACACACCCTATTGCCCAGCAACTCACTTCCTACACTCAACCCTAGAAAAATTATATGACATTAAGGGTCATGCACACAAGTTTTCAGAGTTGCATTATTTGTAACAACAAAAAAAACAAAACTCACAATCACAAATGTTTTTTGACAGGAATATGGATAGGATGTCCTAAGATGCATCTTTGTTAATTTAAAAAGTTTAAGAATACAGACAGCACGATTCCATGCCTGTAAAATTCTAAAAACATCCAAAATTAAAGGATATATAATTTAAGAATAAATAGGAAAATGATCAATACCGAACACAAGATACTGGTTGCTTTGGAGAGGAAGGAAGGAGGTGTGGCCAAGCAAGAACCGCCACCAGAAACTTCTGAATAAAGTTTCCACACTTAAATGTGTTTGCTTTATCATTCTTTCTTTTTTTTTTAAATTTTTTTTTTTAATGTTTTATTTATTTCCAGGAGAGAGAGACAGCATGAGCAGGGGAGGGTCAGAGAGAGAGGGAGTCACAGACTGAAACAGGCTCCAGGCTCTGAGCTGGCAGCCAGCACAGAGCCCGAACCCACGAACCGCGAGATCATGACCTAAGCGAAAGTCGGACGCTTAACCGACTAAGCCACCCAGGCGCCCCTATCATTCTTTAAAACCTATACATCACACACGTGTGCACATACATACATTTTGAAAAAGAAATATTTCATAATAAAATTTTTTTTTCTGGAATGAGGAATGAAATATATACATTTAAAAATAAAAACAGGGGCACCTGGGTGGCTCAGATGGTTAAGCATCTGACTTTGGCTCAGGACATGATCTCGCGGTTCGTGAGTTTGAGTCCCGCACAGGCTCTGTGCTGACACTCAGAGACTGGAGCCTGTTTCCGATTCTGTGTTTCCCTCTCTCTCTCTAACCCTCTCCTGCTCATGCTCTTTCAACAATAAATAAACATAGGAAAATTAAAAAAGTAAAAATAAATAAATAAAAACAGGGGGTGCCTAGGTGGATCAGTCAGTTAACCATCAACCTTTGGTCTGGGTCATGATCTCATGGTTCGTGAGTTCGAGGTACTAGCGCAGAGCCTACTTTTGATCCTCTGTCTTCCTTTCTATCTGACCCTCTCCAACTTGTTCTCACTTTCTCTAAAATAAACATTAAAAAAATAAAAACAGGGGTGCCTGGGTGGCTTAGTCAGTTAAGTGTTCAACTCTTTGAGTATGGCTCAGGTCATGACCTCATGGTCGTGGGATCGAGCCCCGCGTCAGGCTCCGTGCTATCAGCATAAGAGAATCCCTGCTTGGAATTCTCTTTCCCTTTCTACCCCTCACTCACTAGCAAACACTCTCTTTCATGATAAATATATATTTAAAAAATAAAAACAATTCTTATGTGGCACTAAAAGTTCCACACAAAACCCAGGAAAATGAATTACCCAGAAATGAGGAATCTGAGCAGGGAACAATGTTTCATATATGTGACTTCCTTATTTCACTTAGAATGCCTCCTTCAACTGCTTTTATTCCTGCTTCTCACACTAGTAATCTTAATGTCTTAAGCCATCTTGTCCATTCCCGAATTAGGACACAGAGTTTGGACAGTAAGAGGTACCCCACTGCTGGAAGCTACATGGTTCCAGAACTGTGGGCAGTAGAAACAGCAGTGCAGATAATGGAATTTCACCCAGAAGTCTACCTAAATGTATTCGACTCTTGAGGATAGAGAGAGAGAGTGCAGTGGGTGGAATCAGGCGCGCACGTGCTTCTTCCTGAGTGAGCTAAGCTGCTCCAGCGGGTACAGCCACCCCAGTTATGTTTAGCCTGGAGAAGGAAAGGCATGACCTTCCTTCCTCTGAAGATAAATGGATCACACCATTCAAAAGAAGACTCAGTGGTGTGTGAAAGGGCAGGAGTGGCAAACAGTGATTCTCACCAGTGGCAATTTTGTTCTCCATGGATTATTTGGCGGTATCTGCTCATCTTTTTGATTTCAAGGACCTGGGGTGCTAATTTCAGTGTCCCAGATTATTATGGAGGTTGAGTATCTTTTCATGTCAATGGTCACTTGAAATTCTTTCCTGTGAAACACTTGTTCGGTCTTTTGCCCATTTTTTTTAAGTTTATTATTATTTTTTGGTGGGGGAGGGATGGAGAGAGAGAGAGAGAGAGAGAGAGAATCCCAAGTAGGCTCTGCACTGACAGAGCAGTGGGGCTGAATGTGGGGCTCAAGCTCAAGAACTGCAAGATCATGACCTGAGCCAAAACCAAGATTAGGACACTTAATCAACTGAGCCACCTATATACCTCTTGCACATTTTTTATTGTTATTTTGTCTTTTGAAATGGATTCTGCCAAACCTCCTACAATTCACAGAACAGTGTCCCCATAATAAATTATCTAACCCAAAATGGCAGAAGTGCTGAGGATAAGAAACCCTAAGCTAAAAGAAGCACATGCCTATGAAGGTAAGGCATAGGGACTCTTCTCAGGGGGTGCAGGAGAAGAAGGAACCCCTCTTCCTGAGAACTTTCAGGATACCTCAAGACTCCAAGGTCAGAGTCAAGAGCTCTGGTTCTGATGGTAAGGTGACCTATCTTTTCTGAAGGTAATATTCAAAAGTATGTTGCATTCCCCATTGATATATCCAAAAGAAACAAATGGAGATGTTGGCAACTGTTATCTAGAAGGGCACTGATTACAAATTAAAAATGGTTAAAAAAACTGAACTAACTCCACTGTCCACAACAGAAGTTTGGAAAAAGAACAGAACATCTATTATGATAAAATACTGAGCCAAAAATAAAACTGAAGGAGAAAGAATATGCAGACATGGAAAAATATTCACCACTTACAGAGAGGAAAAAAGGATATACAATACGATCCAGTGTTTTAAATGTGTAATATGAACACTGCAAGGATATACTTCAAAACCTAAATAACCACCACTAGGTGGGTGGGCAGAGAAAGAAGCTAGGGGTGATGCCATCTCTCTTCCTCCAAACACCTTACCTGTCCAATATCTCTGCAACTTGCCAGTGGAAATTAACTAATATAAGTTTAGCAACGGAATGAGATACCTAAAAAGAAAGAAAAAAAATCAAATTACAACTGTAGTTTCTTTCACAGAGCTCCACATTTTGAGAAGTGCAAAAATTCATGTCTACAGCAGGCCGAGGCTTGATTTCCAAATTCTTCCTCTTGGTAGTCTGCTTCATCTTTTAAGTTCAGACTCTTATGATTGTAGTGATTTCCCAGATCTTTTTGTCTTTTCTTTTTCATTAATGACCCTTTTAAGAAATCAGTCTAATTTGAAACTTAAGCAAAACTACCCTGTCTACAGTTAACAACCCAGTATCCAATTTAAGCAAAAGAGCTGTGTTCCCTAATATGATCTATGTTCCCGCAAGCTGCTGTAGGAGGCCACACATGGGAAGTGCACTTCTAGTTAGGCCCATTACTTGCAGAAAATCTCTAGGCTTGGACTTCTTGTATAATTCCAGCAAAACAAAACACTACTGTTTAAAATCTCCCAATTTCTGCCAACCAATGAGCCCTGATTGCAGAAAGATTTAAAATAAAAACCTTGGGGGCACCTGGGTGGCTCAGTCAGCTGTTAAGTGTCTGGCTCTTGATTTTGGCTCAGGTCATGATCTCATCACTCATGAAACTGAGTCTTCCATCGGGCTCTGTGCTTACAAGTGTGGAGCCTACTTGGGATTAGCTCTCTCCAGCTCTCTGCTCTTCCTGCATGTGCTCTCTCGGTCTCAAAATAAGTAAACAAACTGAAAAAAGTATATGGCAGTTTTGTGGCCCCTAACTTTTAAAGCACACTTGTTATTTCTCAAAAATAAATAAACATAAAAAAGGGGGGGGGGCACCTGGGTGGCTTAGTCAGTTAAGCATCCAACTTCAGCTCAGGTCATGATCTCATGGTTCGTGAGTTTGAGCACCACATTGGGCTCTGTGCTGACAGCTCAGAGCCTAGAGTCTTCTTCAGATTCTGTAACTCCCTCTCTCTCTGCCCCTCCCCTCACACTCTCTGCTCACACACTCTCTCTCCCTCAAAATAAACATACATTAAAATTAAAAAAAAATTTTTTTAAAAACACACTGGTTATTGCTGTCAATCTCAGAAGGTGCTTTGAGCTAGCAATTCTACTTCTGTAAATCTTTCTGAAGAAATCATAGAGGATATGTGTACCGCAGTGTTTTACAAGAGTGAAAAATTAAAAAATAACCTAAATGTCCAATAAAAAGAAACTAGGTAAATAATATATGACAGATCTGTGCAATGAACTATGCAGTCATTGAAAAGGATGTTACAGAAATAAGTTTGACATGGGAAGAAGTTCACATTTTAATGATAAGCTAAATAACCCAGTAGTAAGATAGCAGGTACATGTTATAGCCACAAGATCTTGTTAATAGGGGAAGCAGACTAGTTACATAAAGGAACAGTCTGAGGTTGTCAAGTATAGGGTGGAGCCACAGAAGATGGGGTTGTGTTTGGAGGTCTAGATGAGGCTTCCCAGAGAGAACATTGCACAGCAGGAGGGGGTCTCTCAATCAAGGAGAAATGAGGAACACACTTGAGGCCAGGGAGCCAAGAGAACACACAGAACCTTAGTACTCTGCTCACTAGACTGAGTCTTCATTAAAAAAATTTTTTTTTTAAACATTTATTCATTTTTTGAGAGAAAGAGAGAGAGTGTGTGTGAGTAGGGGAGGGGCAGAGAGAGCGGGAGACACAGAATCCAAACCAGGCTCCAGGCTCCAAGCTATGAGCACAGAGCCTGACACGGGGCTCGAACCACAAGCAGTGAGATCATGACCTGAGCTGAAGTCGGACTCTTAACCGACTGAGCCACCCAGATGCCCCTGGACTGAGTCTTTAAACAGGAGCTACCAAGGAACTGTAAGGTAGTGCATGCTTGGCCCACAGATAAGAACTGCAGTGGGGGAAGACACAGTGACATGTTACCTCTTCTCCTAGAGCTCAAGTTATTCCTGAAAGGAGACGGGTGCACACTTACTAAACAAGGGCATGTCCAAGTGCATAATCAGTGTCAAAGGTTGTGCATGGAGTGAATGACTTTCTGTCCTGTAGCCCATGTACATTTGGAGAAAACCCAGGTCTCAAGACAGCACGCTTCACTAAGGATGGGTGTCCCCACTTCCCTTCCATGCACGGGACTCATCAGACTCATGCATGTTGCTATAGTATTTTCTTGTTGAGGACCATGGAGACTTTAGGTCCAGGATTCCTGAATTATAACTGACATTTTTCTAACTGTGGCCATAACAAAACTATTTATCCATAGCAAACTACTATCACAAAATGAAAATAGATACAAAACACACAGTTTAAACTTAAATAACGGGGCGCCTGGGTGACTCAATCGGTTAAGCATCTGACTTCGGCTCAGGTCATGATCTCATGGTTTGTAGGTTCAAGCCCCATGTCGGGCTCCGTGCTGACAGACCACAGCCTGGAGCCTGTTTCAGATTCTGTGTCTCCTTCTCTCTCTGCCCCTCCCCTGTTCATGTCTCTCAAAAGTGAATAAATGTTAAAAAAAATAAAAATAAAAATGAAAAATAAAACTTAAATATCGGATTTGAATGTAGCTTCTGGCTACAAACGTTCTTAAAAACCTGACTGTGATACTGTTTTTTGGATGACCACCTCACTGGAGCCTTTTCTATCATGGAAAGATAGAAATGGCTATCTTACCTAATGGAGCCCAGTCAGACCTACACCATTTTCTGTCCTGACTTCTAAATGTCTTGGCATGCTGTGGCACTAAACCATCTGGGAAACCCAGAGGAGTCCCGGCCATGTCCAACAGCCACCTCCTCTTTCTCACCACAGATGGCTTAGGTGAAGCCTTTAAACTAAGAACAGGGATCAGGCTGCCTCTCACAGATCCACAAAATCCAGAACTTTACTGGACACAGGGGGGCCACTCAATAGACATCAATCATTAAATGACATCGTATCTCTAACTTGTAGATTTTCAAAATGAACTTCCTCAGCTTTCCTTAAGAAACAATGTTAACACTCTACCTGGTCTGATCCCTTGATTTGAACAGCACTAACAGCAACAACAAAACCTCAGAATTAGCACACCATTATGGAAAGTCTGGCCCTCTGTTGAAACAAATTTTATTAATGACTGCAAATCCACTAATGACCAAATGAGAATATCCCAGCAGATTTGAGTTTTGGTGAGAATAGATTATGTGAAGAGAAGACACATACATCTAGCACTTTATGAAACTGACAGTAGAGTAATATGAATCCACTCTTTCAGTGCTAACAGCCGAGAATACATCAATATATACAAGAGGGTAGGCACACGTGTGTCAGCTGTATGCACCCCCCACTAGCCTTCTGCCAGAAGTTTTACTGTGGTCCCCACGTCACAGATGGGGGTATGAAAATGGCCCAAACTGTGTCCCTAGTATATTACAGAAAATCAGGGATTCTTCCCTCAAGAATCCATTATAAACCTGAAGAAACTCAGAGACAATTAATTTAAGCAAAATGCAGTGTGACTGCACCTTGCCCTATAAATGGACACAAGGGAATCCATAGGGAAGTCAGGTTCCAAAAAGCTCTCTGGCAAAAACAGCACAGGGGTAGAGGAAGAGCACCTAGAATTTATGCTTAAAAAACAAAACAAACAAACAAAAAGAAAGTAGTCTCAGCAGTGAGGCCACCTCATCCCTGATTTGGGGTCACAAGACAGAACTAACTGCACACACACCCCAGCAGTATCTCAGGGGAAGCAACCATAGGTGATTTGGGGGTGGAAAAGGATGTGTGTTGGGGGAGGGGCACTATTTAAGCCATCTTCCACAAGAGGGCCAGGACAAACCTTGGGGAAGATATTAAAACTGTCTTAGGAAAGAACTCCCTGAGTTTTCACACCATTACTGTCTAATGCTCAGACAGCTATTCAGGATCTATCAGAGTCAATACTTCACAACTGGGGAGTCTTCCATTCTTCTCTGTTTTTAATTGTGGAGAATAGAACCAGCACAATCAAGATGAACCCTTGCTAGGCTGTTTTGATCAACAAATTAACAACCTATTAGTACTATTGTCTGGACCCCTCCACTCCATAACCTTTAGGATTATCTTCCTGAAACCCTGACAGAAAAGTATTAAGACGGGGCGCCTGGGTGGCTCAGTCGGTTGAGGATCCGACTTTGGCTCAGGTCATGATCTTGTTGTTCGAGCCCTGCATCGGGCTGCTCTGTGCTGACAGCTCAGAGCCTGGAGCCTGCTTCAGATTGTCTCCCTCTCTCTATGCCCCTTCACTGCTCACACTTCTGTTTCTCTCTCTCTGAAAAATAAACATGAAAAAAAAATTAAAACAAAAAGTATTAAGACAGCTCTTATAGAGCTGTTACATCTTGCCAAGATCAGTTCCTACCCTGTTAAAAACCCATCACTGTTTTCCAGTACTGACAAGACAAACCTTAAGCCCTTAGTGGAGAAATCATCAGAACCATTGTGCCCTGAAGTCCAGCAACAGATCAAATGATTCTAGCATCCCCATACACTTCGATAACTTCTCTGCCAAGAATGCCCTTTTCTGTAGCAAATATTAGAAATTACAGAACATACTTTTTTTTTTTAATGTTTTATTTATTTCTGAGAGAGAGAGAGAGAGACAGCGTGAGCAGGGAAGGGGCAGAGAGAGGGGGAGATACAGAATCTGAAGCAGGCTCCAGGGTCTGAGCTGGCTGTCAGCACAGAGCCCGACACGGGGCTCAAACCCATGAACCACGAGATCATGACCTGGGCCGAAGTTGGACACTTAACCGACTAAGCCACTCAGGTGCCCCTACAGAACATACTTCTTAGCAGAACCAGTGTGTCAAACAAGAAATCACGAGAGAAATTAGAAAATGTTTTGAGGGGCAACCTGTGTGGCTCAGTCAGTTAAGTGTCTGACTTCCGCTCAGGTCATGATCTCACAGTTTGTGGGATCAAGCCTTGTGTCAGGCTTGGCGCTGACAGTTCGAACCCTGGAACCTGCTTTAGACTCTGTTTCCCTCTATCTTTCTGACCCTGTCCCACCTGTGTGCAATCTCTCTCTCAAAAATAAACACATACTAGAAAAGAGAAGAGAAGAGAAAAGAAAAGGGAAAAAAAAAGAAAATGTCTTGCACTTAACAATGAAAATACCACAGAATTTGGTGTGATACAGCTAATGTGATGCCAGGGAGAAATTTACAACTGTAAATGTTTATACTAGAAAAAAAAAAGCCTTAAGTCCCCTTAAGAAATTATAAAAAGATGACTAAACTCAAAGCAAGTGAGAAAAAAAAATAATAAAGAAAAAAATAAATGAAATCTAAACCAAATAATATTGGTTAATTAACAGGGGTGCCTGACTTGATTTTGGCTCAGGTCACCTAACAGTTTGTGAGTTCGAGCCCCACTGTCGAGCACTGACAGCGTGGAGCTTGCTTTGGATTCCCTCTTTCTCTCTCCCTCTCTTTGCCCCTTCTCTGATCTCTCAAAATAAATAAATTTTTAAAAACTTAAAAAAAAAGGAAAATTAACAAAACCCATTAGTTGATTCTTTTTTTTAAATGTTTTTTTAATTTTTTTTAGTGTTTTATTTATTTCTGAGAGACAGAGACAGAGAGAGAGAGAGAGAGAGAGAGAGAGAGGCAGGCAGCATGAGCAGGGGAGGGTCAGAGAGAGAGAGGGAGATACAGAATCTGAAGCAGGCTCCAGGCTCTGAGCTAGCTGTCAGCACAGAGCCCGACACGAGGCTTGAACCTACAAACCGTTAGATCATGACCTGAGCCAAAGTCGGATGCTTAACCGACTGAGCCACCCAGGCACCCCTGGTTGGTTTTTTTTGTTTTGTTTTGTTTTAATTTATTTTTGAGAGAGAGAGAGAGAGAGAGAGAGACAGCACGAGCAGGGGAGGGTTAGAAAGAGGGAGACAGAATCCGAAGATAGGTTCTAGGCTCTGAGCTGTCAGCACAGAGCCCAATGTGGGGCTCAAACCCACCAACCGTGAGATCATGACCTGGGCCGAAGTAGGACGCTCAACTGACTGAGCCACCCAGGCACCCCAGTTGATTCTTTAAAAAGATCAACAAGGGGCGCCTGGGTGGCTCAGTGAGTTAAACATCCAACTCTTGATTTCAGCTCAGGTCTTGATTTCACAGTTCATGAGTTTGAGCCTCAAGCTGACAGTGCAGAGCCTGTTTGGGATTCCCTCTCTGGCTCTGCCCCTCACTCACTCATACAGTCTTTCTCTTAAAATAAATAAACTTTAAAAAAAATAGATCAATAAAGTTAATCAAAATTTTAGCTAGATTAAGAAAAAAAGAGAATACAAATTACCAATAACAAGGGTGAAAAAGGGGCTACCCCTACAAATCTTACAGGTACTAAAAGGAAAATAGGGAATATTATTCTAATAATAATAATCTAATTATAGTAAATTTAAATCTTAGGTTAACAAGTTTCTTGAAAAATACTTAGCAAAACTGATACAAATAGAGAAGATAAATAGAATAGCTCTTATATCCTCTACAGACATTGACTTTAAAAAAAAAATTTTTTTTTAGTTTGTTTTTGAAAGAGCGAGATAGAGCGTGAGTGGGGAAGGGGCAGAAAGAGGGAGATAAAGAATCTGAAGCAGGCTCCAGGCTCTAAGCTGTCAATCCAGAGCCCGACACAGGGCTCGAACCCATGAACCGTGAGATCACGACCTAAGCCGAAAGTCAGACACTTAACCATAGAGCTACCTAGGTGCCCCTAAACATTGACTTTATGATCAAGAATTTTCTCACAAAATTCCATGTCCATTAAGTTTTTACTGTTGAATTCTATCAACACCAATCTTACACACTTTTAGAAGCTCAAGGAAGTGACACTTCTTCCAAATTCATTTTATGAAGCTAACATAATTAACCTTGATATAAAAATCTGACATAAATGTAACAAAAAGAAAATTACAGACCAGTATCCCTTATGAACATAAACACAAAAATCAATCCAAATATTTTAGCAAATTAAATGCAGCAATATAGAAAATGGACAATATATGATAGTAAAGTGGGGTTTATCCCAAGAGTGGAAAGCTAATTTAACATTTGAAAACTCCTACTGTAATTCATTGAATTAACAAAATAATGATGGAAAAAATGATCATTTCAGACACAGAAAACCCACTTGACAAAATTCATTCAAGATAAAAATATGCAGCAAATCAGGACAAAAAGTGAATTACCTGAGGGGTGGGGGAGAAAAAAGTTAACTCCCTGAATCTGATATAGGGCACCTATGAAAAACATTATACTGAAGGCTAAGATCAGGAAAATGGCACAGATGACCACCCTGACCATTTAACATTATATTGGAGGCCCTATCCAGGGCAATAAGGCAAAGAAAAAGAAGAAAAAGACATAAAAGACATTAAATAAAGATTGGAAAAAGGAGCAAATATGACCACCCTGACCATTTAACATTATATTGGAGGCCCTATCCAGGGCAATAAGGCAAAGAAAAAGACATAAAAGACATTAAATAAAGATTGGAAAAAGGAGCAAATATGTCTCTGTTTTAGATAAAATGACTGTTTATTCAGAATATCCTAAAAGAATATGCAAAACTACTACTAGAATAAATGAATTAAGATAACAAAATCCAAAGTCAACATATAAAAATCAAATGTATTTCTATAGAGCAGCAAATGAAAACTAAAAATTTAAACAGGTGAAATGTATTTTAATAACATATTTTATTTACGCCATTATATCTGAAATATTATTTCAAGACGTAATCCACAAAAATTATTCATGAACTTTATTTTACATCCTTTTTCTTTTTCTTTTTTTTAAAGTTTATTTTGAGAGAGAGTGTGTAAGCAAGCATACATGTGGAGGGAGTGGCAGAGAAAGAGGTAGAGAGAATCTCAATCAGGCTCTGTGTTGTCAGCACAGAGCCTAACATGGGGCTCATGAACCATCAGATTAAGACCTGAGCTGAAATCAAGAATCGGCCGCCCAACCAACAGAGCCACCCAGGTGCCCCTTATATCCTTTTTTTCATATGAATCTTCAAAGTACACTTTTATTTTATTTATTTTTAAATGTTTTATTTATTTTTTTTGAGAAAGCGTGAGCCAGGGAGGGGCAGAGGGGGTCGGGACAGAAGATCTGCACTGAGAGCAGTGAGCCTGATATGGGGCTCAAATTCACAAACCACGAGATCATGACCTGAGCCGAAGTCAGATGCTCAACTGAGCTACCCAGGCACCCCAAAAGTACACTTATATTTTAGAATCATAGCATATACCAATTCAAAATGGCCACATTTCAAATACTCAATGGCTACATGTAGTCATAGACACCATACTGAACAACATAGCTACAGACTGAACACAATCAAAATTAATCAAAATCAAAGCAGGGTTTTTTCGGGGGTGGGGGGCAAGAGGTACAAATTAACAGTTAATCCTAAAATCTATGGCAATGTAAATGACCCAGAATATCCAAAGCAATTTTGAAAGAGAAAATTAAAGTTGGAGGACTTCTATCATCTGACTCTAAGACTTACTACAAAGCTATAGTAATCAAGGCAGTGGGGTATGTACAGGCTTAAAAACACACATATAGATCAATGTAACAGAATAAAATCCAGAAGTAAACTCAGACATTTAGGGTTAATTTTAAACAAAGGTGCTAAGGAATTCAAGAGAGGAAACATTCAACAGATGGTTCTGGAATAACTGAACATCATTATGCGAAAACAAAACACAGAACTTAGACACTTCATATCACACAAAAATTAACTCAAAATAGTTCACAGATTTAAATGTAAAGCTAAAAATTATAAAACTTCTGCAAGAAAATCCTTGACTTTGGCTTAGGTAAAGATTTCTCTCATAAGTCAATGAAAGCACATTGATAAACTGTACTTCATCAGAATTAAACTTTTGCTCTTCAAAGACATTATTAAGAAAATGGAAGAGACAAGCCACTAAGAGAAAATAATTACAAATCATGTATCTGATAAAGGAGTTAATACAGAATCTATAAAGAACTCATGCAACTCAGTAAGACAATCCAATTTTTAAAAATGGATAAAAGATTTGAACACTTCACCCAAAAAAAGGCATAAACAGTAAATAAACAAAAGAAAAGATCTTCAATATCATTAGTCATAAGGGAAATGTAAATTAAAATCACAAGATACCATTTCACAATCAATAGAACGAATACAATCCAAATGACTGTCAATACCAAGTACTAGCAAGAATGTAGAGAAACTGGAACCCCTTACAGAGCACTGGCAGCAATGAAAAATAGTGGTCACCTCAGAAAACAGTTTGGCAGTTTCTTAAAACATTAAACACACACATTATAATCTAGCAATCCCACTCCCAGATATCTATCCAAGAAAAATGAAAACATATGTCCATTTAAAGCCCCGGACATGAATGGTCATGGCAGCATATTTAAGAATAGCCTCAAACTGGAAACAACCCAATGTCCACAACTGATGAATGAATGGATAAACAAAATATAATATATCCATACAACGGAAAATTCAGCAATAAAAAGGAAAGCACTACTGACATGTAATATGACATGGGCGAACCTCAAAAACATTACGCTCAGTGAAAGAAGCTGGACACAAAAGACTACATATTGTATAATTCCTTTGATATGAAATTTCTAAAAAAGGTAAAACCATAGAGACAGAAAGATGATCACTAGTTGCCTGGGGCTGTGAGCAGGGACTGACTACTAACCAACAAAAAGGAACTTTCCAGATGATGAAAATGTTCTGTAACTCAGATTGTGGTGATGGTTACATAGTTGTATAAATTTACTATAATTCATCTAATGGTACACTTTACAATGAGTGAATTTAATGGAATGAAAATAATCCTTCAATAAAGCTGTATAAAAATGAAATTGGTTGATAGCTATATATATAAAACAAAGCAAATGTAGCAAAAGGTTAGCAACTGTATAACCTTGAGAGCAAGTATACGGATATCCACTATACAATTCCTTAAACTTCTTTGTGTGTTTTAATTTTTCATAATAGAAGTCAGGAGGGGAAAGTTTGCCAAATTTAACATAATGGCAATAACTTGCATGAACAAATGTTACAATAAACAAAAGACTGACCATTAAGCTACTGCATTAGTCACTTTGACCTTTTGAAAAATCTCCCTTCAGAATTTTAACATAGTTTTGACCAAAGGTTAACAGATCATACAATGTGAATTTCAGCATAAATAGATGGAACTTCCATACAGGCCTATAATGCTTTAACTATAAAGCCTATAAGGGTTTATAACGCTTTCTGGCTCTCTCTCAATCTCCCAGACCAAGCCTTCTTAGTGTTCCACTGGATGCTCTGCTCCAAGTCTTTTGGCTCCTTAAATGTTGCTGTTCCACAAAGCACAGCTCTCAGGCCTGTCCTTGGGTTATCACAGTCATGCTTAAGCTTGGTCAGTGTGAACATAAGTCCCAAAGAAAAGAATTCCTCCTTTCTTTTTCCTGGGAGCTGGGGAAGGGATGTGACTGATCAAAGTGGGCAAGGGAGGGCAAGTAGTGGTATAAGGCTCCTCAAAGACTGACGGGTACCCTTGAGTCTCCTGTGGCCCAGAGAATGCTTTTACAGAGTTAAAGATAAGTTAAGAACAGAGACCAAGAGCAGCCTATCTTCTCTGCCTTTTCCCCCTCTTTCCTTATATCCTCAAGCCTGACCAGTTCCTAGGGTCACGAGCCTCTAGGGAGCTTTCCTTCCAGGACTGAAAAAACTGTGAGATTGCTCTTTGTTGTCATTTACCCTGACCATTGCTCTGCATTGCCAATCCAATCTGGCTTGGTTTTGTGTTGCATTTACAATCCCAAAACCCTCAAATGGTTTCCATATCTCTATTTCAGGAAGCTCCTAAATACATGCATGCCAGAAAGGACTAGCAAGGACTTTGCTGCTGGTCATCAGTATTTCCCAAAGGTTGCAGACAAAAATCTTCTGTCATCTTCTATAATCTATGTTTGGGACAGACAGATTTTTCCCTGATATGGGTCCTCAAAACATGTCCAGTAGGTACCAATTGTGCATAGATACCTAAAGGAGTAGAGAGCTGCTGGGGAGTCAAGATCTCCTGTTTCTTTCAAATACAGTAAGTATGCTACACAATTCTATCCCTACTTCGTAAGGAGGACTTTGGGGGTGGGAAGTGGGAACCAGTAGGAAATCCACAATTTGGCAATGATGCTAAGATTTTCTCACAGAAATGTAATGAAGTGTACAGCAATGCTTTAGCCATTATTGGCAGCAAGGAGGTCCTCACTAGTTAACAGTAGTATACAAGTCAACAACCTCTGCATTTCAATAGATATTTTGGAGACACTTTCTTCCATGTTCTAAGGGCTTCAGTCAGAGACCAGAGAAATGAAATAGTGTAAACATTAAACTGTCGGTTAGAGTGAAGAACACCTTGATAAAACCTCTTAATCTCGTGGCCTCCAACTCCCTCATTACAAGCAGACAACAGCAGGATTTCAAGACCTTAGATAAGGCAACACCAGCAGCAATTTGGTTACCGGCTTATATTTCAGCAATTCTGTGACTTGCTGCCCCATCCTTTATTTCAAATTTACTGCTGTATGTTTTCTCCTTTAGGTCCCTATGCAGAAAGCAGACTGTGGCGAAATGATTTTTTTAGATCACAGGTCCCTGAGCCTACTTAAGTTTGCTTCTAAATGACAGCCTTACAAATTTCTACAAAATTCTTTGTCTCTATCAGAATTTCATAGTAATCATTGGAACAAACATTTCTTGATCTCCTGACCACTAGGAACTTAAAATACCAGAGCTACTGAAGGAACATACAACATTCTAGACTCTAACACAGCCAATATCCATCTTTGGATGAACGGTTTTAAGATTTTCATGAAATTAACAATTACTGCTTGACACTGCAGAGCACCTGGATAGTGTATGTTTATTATTCAAAAATGCTGCATAAGCTAGGCTAATTTTATGTAAGGATCAAGTAATAGCCTCTACTCTTGACAACAGTTCTCTAAGGAAACCCTTGAACATGGTCAGTTGCTTCTTCCTCTTTTTAGTCTCCTACAGTTGATTCAAGCTGTCCAGCCCTCAGGGACAAGTTAATAACACAGCTCGCAAATAGATTTTCCCCCAGAAAAAAGAAATCCAGCAGCCCACCAAAACTGTCACCATCCCTTCCCACACTTACCAGTGCCATAGGGAGGATGCAGCTGATGGCAGTGAGCATCAACGGCCTGAAAAAATACAGGTGGTAGTTTCAATTTTTATTTAGAATTCTTACTTGCCAACTGCCTGAAATTTTTTAAGGCTACATGAATGGGTCTCCATGCCTCAGCCTGTGTTAAGCCACTTCGTAGTCCAATCATATTTGTTAACAAACACTAGTGGTCATTCACTAAACGCAGAGATGAAGGAAAGGAGTGAATGTGGGTGAGTTTCTGGGCTGGGATAGAAAGGAACATAAAGGAAAGCTAGCCTATGGGATCAAGATAGATGAATTCAGGTCTTGGAGGGTAGGGAGTGAGGCAAGAAGGTACTAAAGGGGTAAGAGGAAAACAAGGTTAAAGCGCAGAGACAAAGGAGTAGGTGAACATCAGCCTAGAATGGGACAAAATCAGCAGCAGTGTGTCCCAGCTACCTTAGGTGAGGCTCACCCCTACAATCTAATTTAAGTGGGTGGGCCTTCACTTCCCTCAAACTTCACATCTACATATTCTCAAGTTCTAGAAGGTCAGTTCTCTGGCACCTGATAATAACTTTGCTTCCTTTCACTTTTTCTTTACAGTCTCCACAGAGGGAGGGCATGCTTGTAACTGAGGTACCCATATCATTCATGCTTTAAAAATCTGATTAAATTTGAAGATTTCTCTCCAGTCTAACCTTAACTCAGTTCGGTCTTTGATCATTAAAATCAACACCAAAAAACCTAAAGACCTCACCAAATAAAGTTATTTACACAAAATACAATAAAGAAAAAATATGAAAGTCATCATCCCTGACCACAAGGATACTTTTTTATTATGAAAAATTCCAGGGATCTACAAAATTGAAGAATATGATGAAACCCATGCACCCATTACCCAGCTCCAACATCAACTCATGGTCAGATCCACTCTATCTGTACTTCATCTATCCTCTACTGGCTATATTATCATGGAGTAAACCCAGCCAGCCTATCTTATAGGTGTGCATTTTAATAAAAAACCTCTAGGAAGTACTTACTACAAAAGGCTGGTTAAGCCCCTACTAGAATTCTAAGAGTTTTCCAGGGGGTGCCATATAAGCAAGATGATCACCATTTTTACAAATCAAGGTCGTATCCAGTATCCAAAGCCAAAAGAAATGCAGATGGGAGCTGACATCCAATGAGTTGCACACAGTAGGATTAAAAGCCAACTCTCCTATCATGTTCCTGCAGCCAAAGACCATCTTAACCAAAAATGATTCAAACAATGCTCTTCCTCTTGTAGCTACTGCGAGGAGGCAAATAAGAGGCAATACCAAATACCATCTTGGCAGAACCATTCAGATCCCCCCCCTCTTCCCTAGAGGATACCTTAGAGGCTAGTGTATCTCACTGACAAAGCCACAAACTCCAAGCGCGTATTTCAAAGACAAGAGCTACTGACTGCTGGCCTTAGCTATGCTCAAAACATATACTATTTTTATAACCTTTCTGTTTATATAAAACTCCAGTAAGGAGTGCCTGGGTGGCTCAGTCTTTTAAGTGTCTGACTCTTGAATTCGGCTCAGGTCACGATCCCAGGGTCGTGGGACCCCGCCATGGGAGGCTCCATGCAGTGTGCAAAGCCTGCTCAAGAGTCTCTCTTTGCCTCTACCCCCATGCTTGCAGCCATACACACTCTCTCTAGGAAGGAAGGAAGGAAGGAAGGAAGGAAGGAAGGAAGGAAGGAAGGAAGGGCGAGCGAGCAACTCCATCCAAAAGGAAGCTCCTTGAGGGCGGAGATCTATAACAATTTCCTTCTCTGCCATACGCAAGCACCTGGAACAATGCCAGTGCCAGTACTAGGTCCTACATGCTAACAACACTTCCCTCTGTCACTGCATACCCACAAGAATATTCTTCTCTAGAACCCAGAGAGGCACCAAGTGCTTTCAAGCCTTCGTGGGATGCAGGGAGAGGCCAGACACAGCTCCTCTGAGGAAGGTTAAAAACAAACAAACAAACAAAATACAAGAGGTCTTCTGAGAGTTGCAGAGGGGTTCTGAAGGGCAGAGAGGCTTACAGGAGGTCTGAGGAGGCAAAAATCAAACATGGGTTGGGGGAGGTGCAACAGGAAGGAGCTCAGAGTGGAGTCTGGAGAAGCTACTTAAAGTTTTTCAAAAGGCCGAGATAATAAAAGTGGAACTTTTAGTGGATATATCAGAAAATATGAAACAGAAGTAGAAATGGATTTATTTATATCTCCTCTCTCACCATTCTAAAAAAAAAAAAAAGGTGGCAGAAACAAAAGGCAAAGAGATCTTAAAAGTATTCTATGGTAGAGGTCAAACTATTTTTTCCCCATCTTTCAGCATCTATCTAAGAGTTAAAACAACAGAAGACACTCAGAAAACACTTGTTTATTGGGAATCAAAAAATTCTTAACCTATCCCAATCACCAATGAACAAAGTAAATCAAATGGTTCATAAAAAGCACTTTGATGAAAAGAAACAATACCTGCCGCCCCATCCCTCTCCAGCCTCCCAGTCTTCCAATAGAAAAGAAATCTCTACCATTTCTTCTGGTTGTCACCAGCCTCGCTAAGCATGCCCATAATTCTCTAGCAGATTTAGTTTACTTATACCACTCCCTACCTTCCCCTTCTAAACCCCAACCTTTTTATCTTTAAATTACTATTTTCAGTTCTATCAGCCACCTTTGTAACTTTAAAATATTGTTTACAGGACCCGAATTGCATTTTCTTCCTTATGCTTCCAATGTCACTATCCTTGGGCCATTCAAAGAAGGATTTCCATACATTAGGCACAAATACATTATCTTTATTCACCACCAATTACTTATACTTGTGCCACAAATGTGTTTGCTTTATATCTGGTTTATGATTTTTTTGCATGTAGTTTTTCTGCTTTGTATAGGAATTCTAGTTCCCTTGCCCTTTGTAAAGAGTTCTATGGTTTCTTTACCATATTCCAACTATCTTCCAGCTTCTTCATTTTACCTACTGCTTGGAATCTACCCATTCTTATTTCTGAATAAATTTTTCTTGGATCCCACCAAAATTATTGAAATTTGGGCTGACTTCTTTCCAAGACTGTTGTACAAGTAACATGAAAATTTTCATTGGACAACTAGGTTATTAGTTCAACCATTTAATGACTTCTTCATTTTCCTCTTTTTTGATTTTCATCTGCAAGTAACTGCTTCAGAAAAGGTACAAGAAAAGGAAATTTCAGGAGTCCTTGCATGTCTGAAAACAAGTTTACTTTGCAATGATAGAATTGTAGGTTCAAAATTATTTTCCTTCAGGACTTGGAAGACTGCTGCTCCACTGCCTTCTAGTTGTCACTGTTGTTGATGACATACCTAATTCCCATTTCTTTCAGAAGACCCAGTGTATCTTCATAAAAACTTCCAGGTTTTCTATCTATTCTTCTCTGAGATTTCACAGTGACAATTGTAGCGGGTGGGTCTTTATTCTTCTGGGCAAAGGGTAGACCCTTTCAATATGCTCCTCTCTGTAGATTCTGGAAATTTTCTTCTTATACTTTTAAATATTTTCCTCCTTTTAATTTTTTGTTCTCATTTCCCAGAAATTCTGGTAGATGACAGATCTCTGGATTAATCCTCCATGTCTCTTTGTTCTGCATACAATTTTTGCCTGTATTTTGGCTTTATATTGAGATTTTTCTCTTGATTTTATCTTCTGATCTACAGAATATTTTTTAACTTGGCAAACCCATAATTCATTTCCACGAGCATTTTTATTTTGACGGTTTCTTCCAGATGGCATCTCTGATTGTTTCATGGATGCCACATCTTCTTGAATATCTTGGAGAATACTAACTAGTGCACTTTTATAAATAAGCAAAATCAGCTAATGGTTTCTTTCACCATAGGTCAATTTTCCTGTTTTTCTTCTATTCTGCATATTTTCCTCAAATGTCTGGTGATTCTTGGCTAGCTATTCACGGTAAAAAACAAAAGGCTGCCAGAAAATGGAATGAAGTAGTGATACATGCTACAACTTGGATGAACCTTGAAAACGTCATGCTAAGTAAAAGCCACAAGAAACAAAAGGTCACATATTGCATGATTCTATTTATATGACATATAAATAATAGGTGAATCCATAGAAACAAAAAGCAGATTAGTGGTTGCCGAGGGCTGGGGGGAGTGGAAAATAACTGCCTAATGGGTACCAAGTTTCCTTCTGGGTAATGAAAATGTTTCAGAACTAGAGGGAGATTATGGTTGCACACTGTGAATGTACTAAATGCCACTGAATTTGAATTTAAAATGGCTAATTTTAGGGGCATTTGGGTGGCTCCATCAATTAAGCACCTGACTCTTGATTTCAGTTCAGATCATGATCTGAGTTCGTGAGTTCGAACTCCACTCTGTTAGCATGGAGCCTGCTTGGGATTCTCTCTCTCCCTCTCTGCCTCCCCGCCCCCCCCCAAATATAAAATAAAACAAAACAAAACAAAATAAAATAAAATGGTTAATTTTATATGAATATTGCAATTTAAAAAGAGGGGTGTCAGGAAAGCGAATCCTAATTGTGTGTACGTAGACAGAATCTGTCAACTGACAGGCTTTTCTTTAAGGGTGCTTAATCAGAGGCAGCTAATACACAAGACTCAAGAATCCCCAAATTGACCAATCCCCAAATTGACCAATGAGATCACTCAACCTCACACTCTAAGGGCCCTATTTCACCCCAGGTTATTCTATTTCTTAAAAATAAGAAGATTATCTTGTCTAGAAATCAAGTGGGGGCAGGGCTGACTGTTCTACATAGAAACTTTTAATTAATTACCCCCTCTTTTGAAGCTCACTTATCTCTTAGCCTTTGTCAGTCAAATCAGAGTGTACAGTCTCTTCAAAGATCTGCTGGACAAACTGGCTCCTGTGTGCAATGTCCCCGCAGACCATACCCCTCAACCCATTCTCTTTGTTATAAGTTTATAACATGACTATGCCTTTACTTTCATTTTCATGATATTTCAAAAGAGAAAACCACCCCTAAATTTATCTCATGCTCTTCATAATCTTTTTCCCTCCCCGCCCCAACTCTCTAGGCAACCACTGATTTACTTTCTTTCACAATGAGTTTGCATTTTCTAGAATTTTATATGATTGGAATCATAAAACACTTTTTTTACCCCCTGGGTTCCCTCACGCAGCATACTTTTTTGGTATTTATCAATGTTGAGCTATTCACTCTTTTTATGCTGCTGAAAAGAAGTATGTTGCTCTATGGGCATGCCACTATTTGTTCATTCATCTGTTTGTGGATATTTGGGTTGTTTCCAGTTTTTTGGCTATTGCAAATAAACTGCTACAGACATTTGAATACCAAACAAAAACAAATGGAGGGGGGACAAAGGTATGCGAGGGCAGCGAACTATCTTGCAGCAGAAGCCAATGTTAACACACTAGCAAAAAAGATTTGACATGTTCTACGTCATAAAATTCAAAACTTTTAAAACATTCACATTGTGCTTATAATTGCAGATATTATTAATCATTTTTATAGCTACTCATTATCAAAATGAACTTAAGAACCCATTTTTATCTTGATAGCTGACAGCAAAGGAAGTACGCTTAGACACCAAAAATATTACAGGTAACCTATCCAACTTGCCAGTATAGTTGGGTGTCTTTATTCTACTCCCACTCTAGTTATAAAACCAGTACACTCTGAATGCTGGACACATCCTTTCAGCAGCCAAAGTAAAGACACACTCTTTCCGCCTCACTTCAACAACCTGAATTGTTTCACTTTTTTTTTTTTGTACTTCCACATGAATTCTCCCACATGAATATAACATATAACACTTCACTTTGCCTCTGAAGATTGTTTTATTACACCTGCGTGAAGTTCAGGCTTTTGAATCAGAATTGACAGAACTAATTCTGAGGTACACCCCAAGCTGGGAACCATACACCTACTAGATATACATGATCGCTGTTTAGAATTCAGCTGGCTTCATGGAAGTCCTCTGACAAGCATGTCTTCTATCTACCAATACAGAAGTAGAGCTTTGGGGTTAAATTCTGAACTTTTGCATTTATTGACCTGCTTAGACAGTCAGACCAACAAAAGCAACTCTCAAAGAATTTAAGCCTTGGCTTACAAACAACAATTTCCAATCATCGTAAGTACACAGCAAGAAACATGCACACAACGGTAGAGTGAGAGGAGTATCCAACTCTGCCTGGGGATCAAGGAGGGCTTCATGGGAGAAGAGAGTCAAGGGTAAAATTCTCAGCTTCCAGGTTGGTGGATGGTGGTATCACCAACTGAGATAGAGAATCCAGGAAGCTAAGTTTGATGGTATTGGAGTTATTTCTTGTCAAACAAGGCAAGGCTATCTACAGACTCTGGAAAATGATGGCGAGAGCCTAACATAATGGATTAAAGAAATGAGAGTAGACCATATACCAGGAAAGAAACTGCTAGTCAAAGAGTGCAACTTTCCCAGATAGAGACCATTCTTTTTTCATAATTATAAAAACAGTTCTGTTCTCTTAAAATTTCTAAACCAACTCTTGCTCCTTCTCCCTGTATTTTTCTCTATTTATGGTTGATAATTTGTGGTTTTCACAGTAAGAGCATTTCATGTGTATACAGGTTCGTGACAGTTCAAAGAAAAGGGAACAAAACATAAGACTCAAATTCTGACAATTCATGTCAATTTGAGTAATCAAGCCACAGGGCAGACACATTTTAGGAAGAGCAAGATGAGAAGCTTCCTGTATTTCACTCTGTACCTTTCTCAAATCTTTCCTATCAGTCTTCCCTCTTTTGGGCAGAGAAATCTAATTGTTCAAATGTTCCCCAGAGGAGTAGGGGCAAAGACAAAATTTAAAAAGCTTCAGGGGGGTGGGGGGTGGTTCTTTGGGACAAAGCACAAGTAAGGAAATGCCTTAATAATAAGAACTCTACAATCAACTAAGCACTTCATTAAGTAGTGCTGTCAATGCAGGCCCAAGACCAAACACTGCAGTCAAACAGAAATGTAGGAATAACAGATAAGCTATATTATATTCCCCTGCATTCTTTTCCTGGTCCCAATTCAAAATTCATTTTGTGTTATTTTTACTTTTCTCATCAGTGGGCTCCAGAAGAAGGGAACCAGAGGTTCTGAACAAAGGCAAAAGAATCCAAAGTACATGATCCAACTACCATATGCACACTCAGAGGCATCGTCAGCAATATGTCACCCAGAACCTTTCTCAATGTGGCTTTTACCCTATGACTCAAAACATATAATCCTAAGAATATGTTCTGAGGAACCACAGCAAATATGTCAAAGTAACATTCCCATTGTTCTGCCCCTGCCCTCCCTCCACCATGACATCTGTTTGAACGTTCACGTTCAAACATTCATGTGCCAGGCACTTTACATGCATTATCTCTTTTAATGCTGTGGAGGTATTATCATTATTTTACAGATGAGAAAACTGAAGCTTAGAAATGTTGAGGAACTTGCCCAAGGTCACATTATATTAAATGGCAGAAAAGGGAACGGAGCCCAACCATCTAACCACTAGTCCAGGCTCTTGCCAAGGCCCAACAGACACAAAGGGCACATTCACAAAAATGTTCACAGCAGTATAACCAGTTCACAAGAACTGTCACACATGTAAGTACTCACCTAAACGCCCATCAGGAAAAGTCTGAGCAAATTATGGCTCAATATGATGGTGTGATATTCAGCCATTGAAAGTAATTTATGAGAATGAAGTAAAAACAAGGTGAAATACTTAAAATACCCACATACCTCGTTTTATTGTCCTTCACAGATATTTTTTTTTTTTTTTTTTAACAAATTGAAGGTTTGTGGCAACCATGTGTCAGGCAAGTCTATCGGCATCATTTTTTCCAATAGTATTTGCTTACTTCATGTCTTTGTGTCACTTTTTGGGAACTCTCACAGTATTTTTAACTTTTTCATTATTATATTTGTTATGGTGGTCTGTGATCACAACTTGCTGAAAGCTCAGGTAATGGTCAGCATTTTTTAGCAATAAAATATTCAAGTAAGGTTTTTATACTGTTTTACAAAAATAATGATATTGCACACTTCATAAACTACAGTACAGTGTATATGTAGGTGGTTTTTTGTTGTTTGTTTGTTTACACATGGCTTTTATATAAGCTGGGAAACCATCAAATTCATTTAACTCGCTTTGCTGTGATGTTTGCTTTACTGTAGCAGTCTGGAACCAAACCTGCAATATCTGAGGCATGCCTGTATACAGGAAAAGAGCAGAATACCATTCCAGTGCTTGGCAGAAAGTAAGTGCTCAATAAATATTGCTTGAATGAATGAACTGAAAGCACAGTAATATCACACATGAATACGGACAAGGTCTGAAGGATACTAAGCAAGGAAAAAAACTTTTATTATAGGTTAATGGAATTATGAAGGATATTTTTTCTTAAATATTGTAGAAACACCTGAATAATAAAAGGTTAAACAAATAAATAAATAGTTCAAGGTTAGATCAGAAATGTAGGATTAAAATCACCCTTTGATTCCACATGGTTCCTAAGACAGTGTTAAAGCATAGGAAAAAGACTAGAATGAAAGGTGGCCTTGAATGTGATTAAGAGCTTCTCTTCTGGAAGGCAGTGAACCTGTTGTGTGTGGTGCCAGGTGCACAGTGAGCACACAAGGTCAATGATGACAATAACCTTTCTAAACTGGCAAGACAGGGACAATTGTAGCACTAGTTGTACTTAGGCAATTCTCAATGTCACTCTGGACATTTCTCTTTGTCCTTTTAAAATAAATTTATACATCAGTAAAACGCACATCAGACTTTCAGACTTAAAGCATCAACTATGTCAACATGCCCACTAACAACCAACTATTTGAAACACAGGAATTGAATCTAGATTCTACTGATATGCAGGCATGCAAAGAAACCTGACATCAGGTCATAAAAATAGAAATCAGATGGCTGCTCAGCACACAAACACTCAGTGTTAACAGGCCAAGCTTGAGGCTACTTTCCTATGATCAGTAATACAAAATCAATTACTATTAATGAATACATAAATAAAAATAAAATGATCCCAAGTCCAGCTATATCAGGATATAAAAAGTTTGATTAAATACGTAAAAGGAAAGTTTTTTTTAAGATATACAAAAACTTGGTGCCACTTAAGAGAAAGGCTAAATACAAGGTATTTTATGTTAAGAATATCAATTGCTCATGTTACAAGTGACAAAGACGTAGAAACTAAGCTGTTTTGAACACAAGACTGTAACGACTTCCGTACTTGGGGGTCAGAAGCCCTGAAAACCAATTATGACTCATCCACAAAAGGGAAAAAAATGATCCAGAAGAAAAATCATAAGAGATTTTCTAGTCACATTTTACTGAATATCAAACACTAGATTTTAAAACAAATTCATGAGGGTGGCAGAAAAAAGATTTCTACATAACATTTTTCCAGCTCTCCTGAAATTAATACAGCAATTCATAAGGCAAGAACCGTAGTAAAAACACTTATAACCAGCCTATTTCTCCAATACTATCTGGGGAGAAAACACCAGGCTTAAGAAGTGAATAGCACAGTTCAGCAATGAAGAAGTTTAAAAAATCTGTTCCTTTCCTCCAATAGTAAAGACACCTCAGGCTGCATTTATGATCCTCCACATGTTTTCTTTTACCTATAGTTCTTAGTCTCCCACTCTAGCATAGAAGGTAACTTTTCCACCCATTTCATTGACCCACGGGGCTTGGACTTGTGTTACCTGAACCGCCCTTCTACTCCACTTTCAAGGTTCTCCAGTCAACACAAAGCTCAGACAGCTCACTGTTGCTCCATAGACTAGCTTAGGCCCAAAGTGACTATTTTTTCTTCCTCTTGTGCAATTGGGTGGGGCCTTGAACAATGTAACAACACTCCTCTCCTGCCCACACCTCTAACGTGCTACTGAGAGAAGGAGTGCACCATGCAGGAGAATACCCTGGCCCATCGTCAATGAAAGCCAGCCTGGGCTGTCTGGGGCTCTCCCATAGCGGAGCCCTTTCCTGAGTAGCCTGACAGCAAATGTCTCAGGATTTTCACAGAACAGTACTAACAGGATTCACTGAATGACAAAATTCCTCTTGGCTAACTAGTGCACATTTTAAAATAAAAATGTCTGTTACTACTAGAAAAGGCCCCTCTCATCTATAACAACAAGAATCAAATAATCTTTGTGTGAACTTCAATAAAAATAAACACAGTGTTTTAAAAAGTTAACTTTGGGGGTGTCTTGGTGGCTCAGTCGGTTAAGCATCCGACTTCAGCTCAGGTCATGATCTCACAGTTTCTGAGTTCGAACCCCGCGTCGGGCTCTGTGCTGACAGCTCAGAGCCTGGAGCCTACTTCAGATTCTGTGTCTCCCTCTCTCTCTGCCCTACCTTCGCTCACACTTTGCCTCTCCCTCTCTCTCTCAAAAATAAATAAACGTTAAAAAGTTAACTTTGTTTTCCTTAAAGACTCATACCTACATAATCAACTACAAATATCTGTCAGAGATTTTTCCTCCCCTACAACATAAAACCTTATCTGGCAATCATCTAATCTGTAATGACCACAGTTGACATTGAACGTGGGCTTGAACTGGGCAAAGCCACTTATATGCAAGTTTTTACAGTACAGTACTATAAATGTCTTTTCTCTTCTCTGATTTTCTTGGTAACATTTTCTCTAGCTTGCTTTATTGTAAGAATACAGTACATAATACATATAATCTACAAAACATGTGTTAATTGACTGTGTCATTGGTAAGGCTTCCAGTCAACAGTAAACTCTAAGTATTAAGATTGGGGGGAGACAAAAGATACATGGATTTTTGGTGGTGTGGGGGTTGGCATCCCTAATCCCTACATTGTTCAAGGTCAACTGTATTTTATCTGTAAGGTAACAATTCATTCTCGAAACACTGCTTCTGTTTTGCTATTATTTGAACACCAGTAGTTGTCCCCCAGTGACAGATCAGCGTTTTCTCTGTTGTCTATCCTTAGCCCTTAATCTGATTTCCTGGGCACTTTCCTTTCTCAATTAATGATCTTACTCATGGATTTTTCCCACAACACATATAGGAAGTTACCCTGACACCAGGGGCCCTCATGACACCAAAGGCCCAGTCAGTGTCTCAGACAAGTTGAATTTTAATATTTAAGAGATGTCAAATCTCAAAAGGCCATAAGAGGCTTACTTCTTTGCTGAACAATGGCCTATTCACTGGCAACTGCCAACACACAACAAAACAGGTAAAATAAACATAAATATCAGTGAAAAAGTCAAGCCAATCCTCAAACTTAGCTTTCATTCATAGACAACTGTTCATATGGCTAGAATTTTAAACCACACACGTCACATTTTCTACTTGTCAAATAGCACCTAAATCAGATAAAAGAATTAAGTATCTCAGTATGTCACGGAGTTGTGCAGACACCATGATCAATAGAGAACACCAGTAGTGATTTGGATGATCACTACTGATCTTCACTCGGATACACATGCAACAGGGGAGCTATAACAGCCAAAGCAGCAATAAACACCATTCTGTAAATGCAGCCCTTAAATTATTCCCTCCTGTCTTATATTATATAGAAAAATAAAATATTAATTACAAAAATAAAAATGTTAGTTTTTAGCCAGTCTGAAAAGGGTAGATTATGTGTGATTCCCTCTCCTTTACTCTTAACCAAGCTGTTTTTGTCTAGCCTCTTTGGTTAAATTCCCAAACTACTTAAAACACCAGAGCCCTTTATATGTAGCCAAGCCACCAAAAGAACCCAGACCTTTGCTACCCAGCCCCAGAAAGAAAATGGGTTATTAACTTGCTCCTCAGTGAGGTCTAGGGAGGGGGAAACATCTATCTTCTGCCGAGATATAAATTTTCATGGAGTATTTTCTTCTTTGCCCCATTTTCTCTTTAACCTTTTCCTTGTGTTTTAACTTTTTTCCATCTTTTTTTACTCCTTCATCTCTATACCAAGTTCTTTTTGCTTCTTCTTTTCATGATCTTTAGGGCCAGAATAATGCCTTTATATGACAGTTAAGAAAGATATACAGTAGGGGGACTAGGGAATCTAGCTCACATCAACAGGATCAGCTATTGTCATCAACTGTTGACAAAATCCACAGTAGCCAAGAAATTATTTAACATCTACTATGGATGAAACACTGTGACAGGAATGATGAGGGAGAAAAGGAATAAAACAGTTTCTGCCCCCTAAGAAGTGACAACCTAGTTGGAGAGATCATGCAAAATTGTGCAAAAAGGTTAAACAACATAAAGCAGTCAGAAGACTGCAGTATGTGCTCTAATATACACGGGTTGTGATGTTTGGGCCCTGAGACCAAAGGAGAGTACAACCACTGTGTTGTATGGAGTCTCAAGAAGGCTTGCTCAGGAAAGTACAAGTTAGACAAGGAGCCCTGAGGGTATAAAAAGTGAAGAAGGAAAGGGAGGGTTTTCTATGGAGGGAAGACTTTCCAGGGGGCTGACCCCATATCAGTTTAATAACAAGCAAGAATGTAAAATGGTAAATGTTATATGTATTTTACCACAATTTTTCAAAAAGGAGGACAGGTGCCTGGGCCCCTCGCCAGTCAGCAATAGAGTAGGAAAGTTAGCACAGGTGGCTTGAAAAACAGAGTTCTTATGCATAGATGAGAACCATCCTGATGAACTTAGTCAACTGGTACTGTCCAGCACACAGCCACACATCCGATGATACCTTTTCTATTTAAATGCCAACACTGTGTATAATCTAACAATATGGTTAAAGCAAAAGAAACGAGTTGATCAGATAGAGAGAGGTGTGCATTATGAGGAAGACACCTGATGCTTCTTTTCTACCAGGGAAATGTCCTCTGGAAACAGAGGTCCCAGCAGCTTTGCTAAAGCTATGGTGTAGAAATCCCAAAGCCAGATGTTCCAATGGGTCTCCATTCTTCCGAGTTTTCTGCTGAGCACAAGAGAAGTCTCCAATCCTTTCAGAAGTGAATCACAAACAAAGCTTTAGATTCGGCTTCCATTAGCGGGTAATAAAGCCCTGAATATCTAAATCCAAGATATTAGTTAGCCTTTGCTGACTATCTGGGGAAAAAAAAACCCTAAACTAGTAGATAAAGCAGCTTTTATAAAAACAACACACCACACATCTTAGTTACTTCCATTTAAATACCAACAAGAAAATTATTTGGTTGAAATCATGCCAATGTGCCCCTGACCTTCAATTTGAGCAGATAACAAGATCCATATAACAGTTCCTAAAGGAAGGTCAGTGAAAACAATGAAATAAGAGAAATGTCCCCACTTTCACATAATGGCCAACATTAGAGGAGAAAGAAAACACGCTAGGAAATTGTCTAAATGACCATAAAGATTTTCATAGTACACAGTGTTCTATGTGAGCGTACTATGTACTAGTCTAATATTACATAGCACAAAATGTGCATGGTAAGGACAACAACTGGCCTGAGGTGCACGACTGAAAAGCATACTAGTTTAAGTGTTAAAAATAAGATTCTTGCTGGAATAACCAACTCTTTAAATTTTCCATATAAAACCCCTCAAAAATCAATGAAATACAAGCTAAAATTTCTTTCAACATTAAACATTAGTTTATGATACAATGGAGCTCAATTAGCGCAGAGGCAGTGATTATTCAGGGCATACCCTGGTTACCTCTCAAGACATCTGCCAGTCATTCACACATGGTCATGTAAAGGACGGTGATCCTCGGGCTAATCACATCTTACTTCATAAAGTTTCATAAAACTCACTTTCTGAAACCAGTGTTAATCCATGCAATTCCACTTCAATGTATTTCCAGTCTATCCCGAATCCACCCCTCTCTTCCTTTTTAATCCTTAGTAATTTGGGAATTTGAGGACCTTAGATACGCATATATGAGGAAACAAAATAAAGCATCAAATGAGTCAAAGTAATGCAGCATACACCTAAATTTGGTTTTTCTACAGGGCCATTCATTTGATCAATACAGAGGAGACACCAGTTAGCAACAGCTCATATTTAGATTTAATTGGGGGAGTTACTCCTGGAATTGACAATACTGCTCACCTTTAGGACAGAGGCTAAGCTGGTCATGTGCTCATTGAGGGCACCCTCGGACTCCTTGTAGGTCAAGCAGGTGAACTGGTACTCCTCAGGATCAAAGGCATCAGCCCCCTGCTGCTCCACATCGCTGGCTACTCCCACGTAATAGTCCTCTATGTCCCCAGGATCTTCATCCTCTTCTTCTTCCTCACAATTTGGGTCATAGTCCTCTTCATTGCTGTCAGACCCCTGGCTATTCATGTCCACAGACATCTTAGCATCCAGCCAAGTTGCAGATCAGGAAAGCAGTTTTTTTCCCCTCCCCCCAAACTTTACCACTTTCTCAAATGCATTAGTGTTTTTTGTCTTCTAAGGAAGGAAAAGAAAAAAATAAGCGTTACTTTCACTATGAGAAGTTATAACAGTAACCATTCAAAAATCAAAATGGCATAGGATGGCCCTACCCCCATTATGGCCTATTCCAACTCTAGCCTCATATAGGAAACTTCACCATCATCTCCCTGCCCATGCTTATTGAAGGGAAACTCTTTCCTTGAAGGGCAGAAGCAGCTAACGATGTAACTTCACAAGAAGGGCCTGGCATGAAAGAGTAAGGAAGGAAGGCTATCTGCTCCATGTCAAGGGGTCAAATTCCCATGGACTTATCCTTCTTGTGGGAATCCTTAAGAAAGAGGCACTAGGCACCTAGGTAGCTCAGTCGTTTGGGTGTCTGGCTCTTGATTTCAGCTCAGGTCATAATCTCATGGTTTGTGAAACTGAGCCCCACACTGAGCTCTGCGCTGACAGGAAGGGGCCTGTTTGGGAATCTCTCTCTCCCTCTCTTTCTGCCCTTCCTGTGCAAATGTTCTCTCTCTCTCTCTAAATAAACCAAAAAAAAAAAAAAAAAAAAAAAAATCACACCTCCACAGGTGAAGCAACCTAAAGGTTGAACTACCAAGTTTAAAATCTCTTTGCTAATTATGCCCCACTGAGTGGTGACACAGAAGAGTACACAAATGACGTAGTTCCTTTCCACTATAATGTCTAGGAAATTGTTCTCAGATATCTGGAAAACAGGTGCATAGTTAGTAAAGAAAAAAACAAAAGACACAAAGCTCTTCAACATTCTCCTCTAGTCTGCAAAGTTAACTGATTCTTCAGTTTTAAAGGATTCTACTGATCCTTTTTTTTCTTAGATTTTTTTATTTTTTTATTTTATTTTTTTTCTTAGATATTTTTAATTTTTAAGTAATCTCTACACTCAACATGGGGTGTGAACTTACAACCCCTAGATTAAGAGTCACATGCTCCACTGACTAAGCCAGCCAGGCACCCCGCTACTGATTCTTTAAAAGGGGTACTTTGAGGCAAAGAAATTGATCCAATAGTGAAGGAAAACTACGGATATTCTGCCATGGCAGAATGAAGGGTAGGAAAAACCAAAATCTATTTATTTAAGGTGAAGAAAAAGAGTTCAAATGGGACAAGTTAGGGGCGCCTGGGTGGCTCAGTTGGTTGAGCGTCTGACTTCGGCTCAGAGCATGATCTCGAGGTTTGTGGGTTAGAGCCCCACATAGGCCTCTGTGCTGACAGCTAGCTCAGAGCCTGGAGCCTGCTTCTGATTCTGTGTCTCCCTCTCTCTCTGACCCGCCCCTGCTCACGCTGTCTCTCTCTCTCTCCCTGAGAAATAAATAAAACATTTAAAACAACAACAACAAAACAAACAAATGGGACAAGTTACTTTAAAAATCCTCTTAGGTCAAAGTGTTACTCAATTACATACAAAGGAAAAGAGAACACTAGTTGAGAAAGCAAAACAATTCCAAGTCCTAATTTCACCTCAGAGAAGATTTTGGTAAAAACCCATTAACTTTTCTGCAGAAGTATGGTTTCAAGTGATCATGTGCAAGAAACAGTATTAAACAGTGATTTAAATCTAAAAACTAATAGGCCTTTAAAATACAAGAACATTTAATCTGGATTAAATGCAAAAGTAAATCTATCTGACCAAAAATAAGACAAAAAATAAAAACTAAAACACATTAAAATGAACATATACTGAATCTGTAACCAGTCTAAAGGACTACAGAGCCACCTTTTAATATTATCCAAATATCAGTGAATCGAAGTTTGACATGCTAACCATAAATGCCCAATTTTTTTAAAAGTCACATTAATAAGAGAGCAGTAATATTTGCAGTTTGACTTCTAACAAATTGTTTGGTATGGAAGAATGACCTAATTACAAATAAACTATGGTATTTTTCCTTTAGGAAAATAAAAGTTAATCTTTAAGTTAAAAATACCTGTAATTCTTGAAGATCTTTCAAGATGTCACCCCAAATATTCTATGTCATATAACTTCCATCTAAAATGAAAAGACAAAACTCTATTTATATTTTTGAAGTTGGCACCCTTGTTTTGCAAACTTAGTTTTTCAAAAGCAAGGACATTTAAAAGGGTACGCAGCAAGAGACCAGAGTAACTATGAAATTATTTTCTTGTAAGTTCCACGGAAACCTGTATGTCATTATACTGAAAAGACTTACACGGCCCTCAAAAAGAAAGTATTCAAAGTTGACAGCTGATAATAACTTATCCTGTAGTACTGGTGATGTAAATACATACCCAATTCTCCTCCTCAGTTTGAAAACCTACCACCTTACTCCTATGGCTCAGATTTCCTAAATTACTAGCACAATTTCAATGCTAAATGTTACACAGAAGTTGGCAAAGTAAATTGCAACTGACTTAAAATGAGACTTTTAGTATAAAGTCACTTCCATGGTGGTAATCTAATACAGAATATCGCCAATATTTGAGAATCTCACTCATGAAAAATTTACTCATGAAAAAAATATTTTGAAATAAAAAAGTCCCCAATAAGATGTCAAGTAGCCTATATTAACACCCATCTGCTGCCTCTCCTCTGACATGCTCAAGGGTCATCTGACCCTCTCAGAAATACAGATCTTACTATCCAAGACTACATAAGTACTACTACATGCTTACTCAATAAGAAATCTTAGGTCAATTTCTTTATCCTTTAGGATTTCCTAGAAAAGCAGAATTTATAGCTTCAAAAAAATAGTTCAAAGGTAAATATAAATTAAATAAAAATTAAAGTCCAAATAATGTTTATGAAAGATTATTTTTTTTTAAATTTTAATGTTTTAGGGGCACCTGGGTGGCTTAGTCGGTTAAGCGTCCGACTTTAGCCCAGGTCATGATCTCGCGGTTTGTGGGTTCGAGCCCCGTGTCGGGCTCTGTGCTGACTGCCAGCTCAGAGCCTGGAGCCTATTTCAGAGTCTGTCTCCCTCTCTCTCTGACCCTCCCCTGCTCACACTGTCTCTCTCTCTCTCCTAGAAATAAATAAAAATATTTTAAAAAATAAAAGTAAATAAATTTTAATTTAAAAAAAATTTTTTTTTAAATTTTTTGAGAGAGAGACAGAGACAACGTGAGCAGTGGAGGGTCAGAGAGAGGGGGAGTTACAGAATCCGAAAGAGGCTCCAGGCTCTGAGCTAGCTGTCAGCACACAGCCCAACACCGGGCTCGAACCCACAAACTGTGAGATCATGACCTGAGCCGAAGCTGGATGCTTAACCGACTGAGCCACCCAGGCGCCCCTGGAAGATTATTTCTAAAACAGAAAACAATTGGGGCGCCTGGGTGGCTCAGTCGGTTAAGTGTCTGACTTCAGCTCAGGTCATGGTCTCATGGTTTGTAAGTTTGAGCCCTGCTTAAGGCTTTGTGCTGACAGCTCAAAGCCTGGAGCCTGCTTCAGGTTCTGTCTCCCTTTTTCTCTGTCCCCGCCCCCCACCTGTGCTCTGTCTCTCAAAAATAAACATTTAAAAAGTTGTTTTTAATAGAGAACAAATGACTTTTTTTAAAAAGCTTTTTTGTTTTACCTTTATTTTTATGTAAGATACTACTTCTTGGGTGAAAAAAACTATACACATCTACAAAATTTCACTACCATTATTAGCTCTCATTTAATGAGAGCCAATTTCAGATTTGACTCCTTCTCATAAAATCTTCATAACCCTACAAAGTGACTATCATCCACTTCTTACAAATGAGGAAGCTACTGTTCAAAAAAAATTAAGTAACTTGTGCAGGATCACAATGCTGGCAACCGTATTACCCAAAGACAATATTCCCCCCAGATTCATGACCTGTGGGGATTCATAAATCCCCATCACCCTCCTGGAGAACCTAATACTATCTACCTCCAGAATCACAATGAAGGCCATGCTTTCCCACTTTCTCTGGATTTCTCCCCAGGATTGGAGCTCAGATGTTTGTCCATAGGCTTCTCACCAACTAAATATTCAAGAAGGAGGGTAAAATTTCAGACTCAGCTCCAAAAAAGAGAAAGCCATTTCACACTTACTGGGTGTTCTAGGTCTAGATTTAAATATTTAATTTTTAATCTTTTCAAAGCTAAATATCCCTAGTTCTACTTAAAAGAGTACTGACATTGCTCAAAAGGGGTCAGAATGTTGTCTTATTAACAGAACTGACGACAACGCTTTAACTTCCTTTAGATGTTAACTATTATCCCTACACCCTAAACAGAGAAGGAGTAACAGAAATTACTTCTCCTCCAGAGCCGAAGTCACATGTTCAAAAGACGTGACACTCTCCCTGGGCTAAAGAATCCAAACTGAAGACCTCTCTCAGTTTAAAGTTGACAAGAACAAAACACCTTTTGGCGAGTCTGACGATGTTTACTCCAGACATTATATTTGGCTCTGGTCATTTACTAAGGTTACATCTCCAAAGAAAACTACTTAGCACTTTTAAAATATGAACCAGCAACTTAGTTTCAAAACCCTACATTATACCATTCTAAGATGGTTGGCACTAGCCCTATGTGATTATTAAATTTAACTTAAAAATTAAATAAAACCTAAACGTTGGGTTTTCAGTCGCACTAGCCACAAGTGAAATGCTAGCCACATGTGGCTAGGGACTACCCTACTTAGCAGCAAAAGTATAGAATATGTCCATTGTGGCAGAAAAGTTCTATGGGACAGAGCAACAATCAGTACAGAGGTCAAGTCATTCGAAAACACGCTGCCTCTCCCGCAGCTAGCACAGCAGAGTCCGGCGAGACGGCAGCGCAGCTCTCGGGCCGAATGTCGGTACTGAGGCGCCGGGACACCCTCGAGGACACGGAGCCACGCGCAGGGGACCCTTCGCGGGCGGGCGTTAACTAACCGTGCGAGTGGCTCTGCGAAGGCTCCGAATTTTGACTGGAGTTGGAAGCCCCAGGGGCGGCGCGTTTTCCCGGCGCGCCCGGTAGGGAGAGCCCAGATGCACCGGCGCCAGTCGGTCAGAGGCGCTGGCCTCCGACCTCTCCTCCAGCTGGGAAGACCGCGGGAGGAGGAAAACCTGAGAGACGCCAGGC
>NW_027532172.1:6082059-6082232 GCF_008692635.1 Crocuta crocuta | reverse complement strand
GGGGCCCCCCGGGCCCCCGCCCGCCCCAGGCGTTGCCTTCAGCCGCCCCTCCGCGGGCGGCGCTGAGACGGTGAACCGGCGGCCGCGGGGCACCGGGGCCCCGCGGGCGGCGACGAAGGCGGAGCCCCGACCGGGCCAGGGAGGCGCGCGGGGAGCCCACCCGGCTCCTCGGC
>NW_027532172.1:6036090-6082021 GCF_008692635.1 Crocuta crocuta | reverse complement strand
GCACAGCTCCGGAAGTGCTCAGCACGGTTGCGTCACTTCCGGCCCGGGGTCGACCCGCGGTCGCTGAGGTCGCGACTGGCGCTGGGTATTAGCGTCCCTTGGCTGGCGCTTCGCTGCAGCACAGCATTCAGACCCCGAGTGTGAGCGGGTCATGGCCGGCTTAGACGGCTGAGGGAAGCAGCGGGGGAGAGGGGTCGCCTTATTGGAGAGTGGTCAAGGCAGCTCTTCCGGCTTCCACCAGCCGCCTCCCGCCAGGATATTTTTAACCGCAGTTTTTCTGATGGACTGCTCCCTTCACTGTATTCTAGTGTAGCGCACATAGAAGACATAATGACGTCTGTGGAGTGGATAAAGGACTGTTTCCCGGACGTTATCTGGTGGAAAGAGAACTGGGCCTTCGGGTCAGCGCGCCGGAACGGGAATTTCTGCCTACTCTCTCAGGCTGCCGCCTGGTGGCCCCCGAACCGCAGAGACCATGCCGGCTCGGCTTTCCCTATACTCTTCGGCTCAGTTCTCCAGCTTCCCATTCACCGTACAAGATTGAATCAAAATTGTGTTTCTTAAATTTCACATTGCCTTGCTGCACGGTTTCTTCAAACAATATGGGAAGTATGTGCCGTTATGTCTCCCCGTAACTTCTAGGACCTGTTGCCAAGTATTGTGGGTAGATAGAGCCACTGAGTTTCGCCCAAGTTACTGCTGGACAAGTGGAAATGCGGGTGTGAGGCGGGTGATGTTAGGGAACATACTGGCTGTTGAAATCCTCATAACCCAAACTATTTCCACCCATTCGCAAGTCGTGCATGTACTAATATTCAAGCTATGTGTAACGAGTTCTTTAGTTCTTGATTTTTTTCTTGCATGTATCCTTGTATCTCTTTTCCTTCCTTCCTTCCTTCCTTCCTTCCTTCCTTCCTTCCTTCCTTCCTTCCTTCCTTCCTTCCTTTCTGGACCGAGAGAGCATGAACAGGGGAGGGAGTAGAGGGAGGGAGATAAAGAATCTCATGCAGGCTCCACGCTCAAGGTGGAGTCCATCGCAGGGCTCGATCTCATGACATTGGGGTCATGATCCGAGCTGAAATCAAGAATTGGCTCTCAACCGACGCAGCCACCCAGGCGCCCCTCCAGTATTTCTTATACATGGTTTTCAGCTTCCAGTTTAACTCCGAGCATGTACTTAAATAAGACGCAGCCAAGTTCTAGAAAGCCTCACCCCCCTCCAAAAAAAGAGAAACAACGACTTGAAAGCCCAAATTAATTTGGAGTGAAAACTAGTAGCAATGAGTAACAATTGTAGGATTATGAATTTTATATGCATTAGCAACATAAAGGTCTACTAAAATCCAATGTACTAATTTCATTTGTTTTGACAAAGCATTCCTTTAAGTTAGCAAAGAAACTAAGATATATTTTGTGCAAATGAAACCTCTGTTTCATATCTGGGTTCTCACTTTGGGTCTAGTAATAAATGCTCTCCAGCAAATAAAGGAACAATCAGTCTTTCTGTAGTATTGTTGGATTTGCAAAATAGAGAATTTGTTCATATGTCAAGAACATGGGTGCACATACAATATATTGGAATCCTATGTGTTTTGTTTTTTGTAAGGAATGATCTTGAACACTACTACTACTGGTCAGACTTTCTGGAAACAAATGCTGAGATGGAGTTGGGGGAGCAAGGTATTTATTAGGGACCAACCTATGTAAAGGGAAGGGGTGGGAAACAGAATTAGGCAGAGGCAAAAGTTAAACTGTGTTGCAGGCCCAGCAAAGCCACCCACCAACCTAGCAGAAATCACTGGAATGAACAGTGCCTATCAGAGTATCTCGTACTATGTCAGACTGGCCAGGCATTTATATGCTTTTACATGCTTGGATTTATAGCCTTGCTCAATCACTGCATATGGGCTGCCTTGGGAAGTGTATGACCAGAGGGGAGGCAGCTATGTGAGGCTAAGGTATATCTGGAAGGACTGAAAGCTAGAGGCTCTCTGCTACTGTTTGTTCCACAGGTGGGCAGCCAGGCCTTCCTTGAAGAAGGTTCTAGGTGGTAAAATTCCATGTCTACCACAAATATTACATGGTTCTTAACCATCTGTTGAGATGATCATAGGATTACCATCCTTACCATGTTAGTGTTATGATCACACTACGGGGGTCATGGATTAAAAAAAATCTTTTTTAACTTTTTTTTTTTTAGAAGGCTCCATAACCAACATGGGGCTTGAACTCATGGCCCTGAGATCAAAAGTTCATGCTCCGCCCACTGAACCAGCCAGGTGCCCCACGATTCACTGATTTTAAACCATGTTTGGTGATAATACCTAATCCATTTAAAACCTTGTGGAATTCATTTGCTAATATTTTACTTTTAATATTTTTGTTATTCATGTATTAAGTAATAGTAGTTTCTGGTTTCTTCTTTGTGTGTGAATGCTATCTTTGTCTGATTTTGGGTTATGCTAGCCTTTAAAATATAGAAATATCGGTGATACAGAAACTTGTTGGATATGGCCCGGGTACCACCTCACAAATGAATCTGTGGAAAATCAAATAGCTATATCCTGGGCTAAGAGATTATAGGGAAGACGTTGCAAAACAGAACAGTGTTTTCTAGCATTGCTGAAAATAGCAGGCTCTGCTTTACTTATTTAGTTAATGTATATCTAGGGATCACTCACCTCGCTTATCTAGTTAATGTATATCTAAGGGTTAGGTCCTGTCTGTACTCATAAATTCCTTAGACCATGTTATTGCATGGAATATTTTATCCTGTCTTAACTTGTTTTTCTGCATGCTTTCTATATGTTCTTATTGGCAGGTAGCCCACTGACATATTACACAATGTTTCCCTAAATCTATGCTCAATAAATATGGGAGCTTGCAAGCAGCTCAGGGAAACTTCCTTTAGCCACCCTCTCACCTCTCTGGACTTGCATGGAGTCTTAAGTAATCCTTTCTGCCATCCTTGGCTTTGCTGAACAAAGCTGAAAGCTGAATCCACAGGAATCTTTTGGCATTTTTGTATCATTCTTATTTTTAATTTAACACCAATGATTATTAAATGACTATACACTTTGCAAGTGTTTTTGCTTACCATGTTTTCTTTGTAGGATTTATTTGTCTGGCTGTAGTATATTCTTTTTTTTTTTTTAATGTTTTATTTATTTCTGAGAGAGAGAGAGGCAGCGTGAGCAGGGGAGGGTCAGAGAGGGAAACACAGAATCAGAAGCAGGCTCCAGGCTCTGAGCTGTCAGCACAGAGCCTGACGTGGAGCTCGAACCCACGAACCATGAGATCATGACCTGAGCCAAAGTCAGACACTTAGCCAACTGAGCCACCCAGGCGCCCTGTGGCTGTAGTATATTCTTGAGTAATTCTTTCAGAGAAGGCTTGTGGTAGGAAACTGTCCAAGTTTTTCTTTTGTTTAGTGAAAGCATGCTTGTTACTTCCTCTCCCTTGAATGCTAGTTTGGCTGGGTGTAAGATTCTAGGTTCAAAATTATTTTACCTCAGATGTTGGAACTTATTATCTGTTGTTGTCTTGCAGTCAGCATAGTGAATGAGAAACCTGCTGTGTTTCTATTCTTATTCCTTGCTTGATACCTTTTTTTTTTTCACTCTGAAAGCTTTTAAGATTCTTTTCCCTTTTGTCCTAAAAATTTGCCACAGTACATATAGATGCCTTTTGTTATTCATTTTGTTTGATATTCCTAGCCCCTTTTCAGTGGAAAGATGTGAGTTTCCTACTGAGATATTTTCTTCTTTATTTCTTTGATTATATCCTTCTCTCCTTACTCTGTCCTTTCCTATTGGAACTGCTATTAGAGAGGTAGAAGCTTTGGAAACTTTTTAAAAAATGTCTTTATTTATTTTTGAGAGAGAGAGCCAGGGATGGGCAGAGAGAGAGGGAGACACAGAATCCAAAGCAGGATCCAGGCTCTAAGCTGTCAGCACAGAGCCTGATGCAGGGCTCGAACCCACAAACCATGGCAGCATGACCTGAGCCAAAATCAAGAGTTGGGTGCTTAACCACTTAACCGACTAAGCCACCCAGGTGCTCTGAGAGGTGGGAACTTCAGAATTTATCTTCTGTGTCACAATTTCTCTATCCTATTTTTCAGTTCGTCGTTTTTTCAACTTGCTTTTTATTTTTTATTTTTATTTTTTTTAAAGATTTTTTTTTAACACTTATTTATTTTTGAGAGACTGAGAGAGACAGAGCATGAGCAGGGGAGGGTCAGAGAGAGAGGGAGTGACAGACTCTGAAACAGGCTCCAGGCTCTGAGCTGTCAGCACAGAGCCTGACACAGGGCATGAACCCACAAGCCGTGAGATCATGACCTGAGCCGAAGTTGGACACTCAACCAACTGAGCCACCCAGGCACCCCTCAACTTGCTTTTTAAAGAGATGAATCAGCTTGATTATTCAGCTTTCTATGTGGCCATATTTTATTTTATTTTATTTATTTATTTTAAATGNCTATACGTGCAAACATATGATATTTGTCCTTCTCTGCCTGACTTATTTCGCTCAGCATAACACCCTCAAGGTCCATCCATGTTGCTACACATGGAATGTGGCCATATTTTAATTCAGCTCACCTGTGAAGTATTTTTTTTAAGTTTTGTTTATTTATTTTGACAGAGAGCTCATAAGCATGAGCAGGGGAAAGGCAGGGAGAGAGGGATAGAGAGAGAATCCCAAGCAAGCACCACACTGCCAGCGCAGAGCCTGATATGGGGGCCAAACTACACACACAAGATCATTACCTGAGCCAAAACCAAGAGTTGGATGCTATCCAGGCACCCCTGTGAAGTATTTTTAAACTCAAGATTTCTTGTGGGTTCTTTTTTCGTAGATGCCATTTACCTTTAACTGTATAGAGTTTGAGATCCCTGTGGGCATCAGGGTTGGAGCCCATGATAAGAACAGAGGTGAGAGAGATTTCAGCCCAGACTTAGAATCTGAGGCCAAGAAAAAAGAAAGAAAATAAAAAAGGACAAAAGAAGGGACATTAGGAAAATTAGCCCATATCTGATTCCCATGGTCTTGGAAAGGAAAGGGCTTCTCATCTGAGGTCCAAGGATGGCTTCAAGTTCTCATGAAATTGAAAACAAACCTGGAGGTGTATATGTATATGTGCATTTTTCTGGGGAGATTCACAGGGCTTCTCCACCCTGAAAATGGCTAAAATCCACTGGTTGGATAATGTCTTGCATATGAAAGTAACCTGGTATACATCTCTTGCATCTGCTTGTTATTGAGTGGGAAGGACACTGTGCTGAAGGGGAAAGTGTGTGTAAAGGCCTGGAGCAAGGGTGGGTGGCAGTTAAGTAACATTTATGTGGTAAACCAGGAGACACTCAGTTTGCTCAGTGATGAAGATACAGTCTAGAGAAAAACAAGGTTGATGACGTAAGCTACCATGAGATTATGAAAAGCTTTGAGTACCCAGAGAATACTACATGTATTTATTTTATTTTTTCATATTTATTTTGAGAGACAACATGAACTGGGGAGGTACAAAGAGAGGGAGGGAGAAAATTCCAAACAGGCTTCATACCACAGAGCAGAGCCCAATGCAGGGCTTGAATTCATGAACCATGAGATCCTGACTTGAGCTGAAGTTACACGCTCAACCTACTAAGCCACCCAGGCACGCCTACTTATAGTTTATTCTGATGCATTGAGGATGGGGTGCCTGGGTGGCTAGTGAGGAGCTCAGGATGTATTTTGGCCAGAAAATGACACAGATTAAATTTCATATAAGTTTTCTAGTTGTGGGTAAGGCTAACCAGATGAGTAGGCAGTAAGACCATTTGTTTAGTGGATTATCAGTTACCCTTTGAGGATTTAATTGGACCTGGTGGGCTTGAGTAGAGTTCATTCTGAGGTCCTCCATGCCTGAGCACCTCCATGACAGGCACTGTTACCAGAAAGGCTGTTCTGTATCAAACACTATCTCTCCTAGAAGCTGCTCTTAGTGCAGGTTGACTCTAATTTAACTTCTCTTTTATAGCCAGAACATTACAAACAGTAAATGAGAGAAACAAGGTCCCATTACTAACCATTAAATCTTGGACCTACTGCTCAGTAAAACTCCTTTTAAAAAAAAATTTTTTTTTTAATGTTTTATTTATTTCTGAGAGAGAGAGAGAGAGAAGGGGAGGAGCAGAGAGGGGCGGAGACAGAATCTGAAGCAGACTCCAGGCTCTGAGCTGTCAATCCCAGAGCCGGAAGATCATGACCTGAGCCGAAGTCGGACACTTAACTGACTGAGCCACCCAGGTGCCCCTCAGTAAAACTCCTAAGGTCAATCCAGTGATTAGCACAGAGTTTTGCAAACTGCAGTGGCTCAGTTAACATGTGGCCTGGATCCTCTCCTAGTTGATATTCCCTCACAATCTGTGGGAAACAAAGACAATAATGTTCACTGGTGAAGAAAGTCAGGAAGAAATCTCAGGTCTCAGGAGCTGACAACCTGCTTTTCACCCGAGATCTCACCTAACTGCCCTTTCTTGTTCTAATGTCTGAGAGGCTTCTCCTTAGTCATACTGAAGCCCTCTGAGTACATAAACCCCCTTCTGACTTACTCAACAATCATCCTTTTAGGCACCTACTGTATGTCAGGCATTATGCTACCTTACTTTACAATTGGCCTATGAGCTGTCTCCCTGCCTCGATTGAACAGTTTTCTTCTATCTCAGAGATTCTTAACAATGATGCTTCTCCAACTCAGTCAAAAACCTTTAAATACGTTTATGCCAGGATTCAATTGCAGAGATTCATAGTCAGAGCTCTGAAGATCCCAGGCCTTTAGAAGATGCTTGGTGGGTGATGCCACACACACCAGATAACCACACCTACCACCTTATGGACCATGTCTTATCAGTGGCACTTGCTTTGTCTTCTATCTTTTTTTTTAATGATTCATTTTTGAGAGAGAGAGAGAGAGCGTGAGTGGGTGAGGGGCAAAACGAGAGGGATACACAGAATCCAGAGCAGGCTCCAGACTCTGAGCTGTCAGCACAGAGCCTGATCTGGGACTCAAACCTACAAGATCATGACCTGAGCCAAAGTCAGATGCTTAATTGACTGAGCCACCCAGGTGCCCTTCTTTTTCTTTTTTTGATATTTCCCTCAGCCTCAGTCCCATCTTAAACACTGAAATCTAAACCTTCCTTTAACCCTTTGTTCTTTTTGCTTCCCTGCCAAACTCCTTGAACCAGTAATTGAGTCTTAGTGCCTTTGCCTTTTTGCTGCCTGTTCAGTATTAACCCACTACGTCAACACTCCTAGCAAGCTTCTTCTAAATGTTACCAATGACTAATAGTTAAACCTAAGGAGCAATTTAAGGTTCCTTAGTTTCACCTAGCATTTGATCCTTTCATCCCTTTTACTGAGAGGTATCATTCTCTTTTTGGTTTCCTCTAAAACTGTAGTAACAACTTATGCTTTGGGGGTTCCCCCTTTATTTTTTAATTTATAAAAAACTTTTTAACATTTTAATTTATTTTTAAGAGACAGAGAGAGACAGAGCATGAGCGAGGGAACAGGCAGAGAGAGAGAGGGAGAGACAGAATCTGAAGCAGGCTCCAGGCTCTGAGCTGTCAGCACAGAGCACAATGTGGGGCTTGAACCAACAAACAGTGATATCAAAACCTGAGCCCAAGTCGGATGTTTAATCAACTGAGCCATCCACGTGCCCCCAGAATGGCTTCTGTCTACCATCTCCTTCAGAAGAGAAGCTGACTGCCTCCTAAGCAGCACACAAAGTCTGTTTAGCGTGCCGCCGTTATCGCCATGTCTTCATTTGCTACTCCTCTTCCTCCCTCTGCTGGTAGCCACAAAGGCCTGTGTGTAGTTCCTTACCAAATAGGCCAGGCACAGCCCATCTCAGGGGTTTTGCATTTTCTTTTCCTCTGCTTGGTAGGTCCTTACTCCTCCCCCCCTCAGGTTTTTGGACAGGATTCACTTCCTCACGTTCTCAATGAAACCCTCCCTTACTTACTTAAAATTGCATATTACTCTCCCCTGCCCCCTCAAACTCTCTAACCCTCTTTCTGGGTTTTTCTCCATAGCAAGTATCACCACTTGATACACTATGAAGCTTTCACTTATTTATCTTTGAATTTTTTTTAATGTTTATTCACTTTCGAGAGAGGGCAAGCGAGCAAGGGAGGGGTTGAGAGAGAGGGAGACAGAATCCCAAGCAGGCTGCGCATTGCCAGCACAGATCCTGGTGAGGGCTGGAACCCACAAACTGTAAGATCATAATCTGAGCCAGAACCAAGAGTCAGTCTCTTAACTGACTGAGCCACCCAGGCGCCCCAAACACTTATTTTTAAAAAAATTTTAAATGTTTATTATTATTGAGACAGAGAAACACAGCACGAGTGGGGGGAGGGGTAGAGAGAGAGGGATTCACAGAATCTGAAGCAGGCTCCAGGCTCTGAGTTGTCACCACAGAGCCCGACGAGGGGCTCGAACCCACTAACCGTGAGACCATGACCTGAGCCGAAGCCGTTGCTCAACCGACGGAGCCACCCGGGCGCCCCTACAAACACTTATTCATCTTTGTCATGGTCTATAAGCTCCGCAAAGACAGGGACCCGAGTGATGGCCACGAGCTGCTTCTCCAGCACGTGGAAAGGCGCCTGGCACAAAGCGGAGCGCTGTGGGCTTCTGCGAGTGTCGAGAAATGGGGAGGTAGAGGAGAAAACATTTAAGTCTGGGAAGACTTTCTGGAGGAGTAAAGCTAACCGCCTGCACTTCCAAACACAGCCCTGAAGGGGGTCATGGCCAGCAATGCTACCTCAAACCACGCCTACGGGGGGGCGGGACATCGGCCGGAAGCCGCCCACCAGCGGAAGACGGACAGCAGCTCAGGCGATCCTCCCAACCTGCCCCAGGCTCCTGCCCCGCCCACCCGAAAGTGGGTGAAAGGTCGGCGGTGCCGGCGCTGCGGCTGGTGCGGTGGAGCAGGGCAGGCCCGGAACAGACCGATACGGTGTCGGCCAGACCGACGGACCATGGCAGACGAGGCGAAGCCTATCAGCCCACTCAAGAACCTGCTGGCCGGCGGCTTTGGCGGCATGTGCCTGGTGTTTGTGGGGCACCCGCTGGACACCGTCAAGGTGCGAGGAGGCTGGGGCGCGGGCTGGAGGGAGGAGGCCCGGGCCAGGAGCAGAAAGCAGTGTCTCCCACGAGGCGCAGGCCGGGGCAGAAGCGGGGCCCGTGGGAGCTTCCGTGAGAAGTCCAGGGAATCTCCCTTTCACTTTTTTGGGGGGTTACAGAGAAGCTGTTCCTCGTGCCCCAAAGAGTCAGCGCAGAGACAGCAGCCTCTAACCGTCCACTCGGGACTCTGATTTGAAGTTCTCTGTCTGGCATCGCCTCCTGACCCTGCGCCACTTCTTTGGGGATAGGAAAGAAAAAGCGCTTGCCCAGAGCTCTGATTTCAGCAAACCTTATAACATCACCAACAGGATTGGAACAGGTCACCTGTTAAAGCCCTCCTCAGAAAGAGAGCTAGACAGAGACAGTTTTTCTAGAGATGTCTTTTGATGCATTCCTCTGGGGCCGAAGTGCCCCGTCCTTCTCACTTTCCCACCCCAGAGAGAGGGTTGACGGTCTTCAGCCTATCACCTCACATTAGCCTGATAGTGGGAAGTGATGATGTCCTCAGGGAGAAGCTCCTTCCAGAAGCTCCTTCCAGGAAAAGCAAGTGACTGACTTCACCCAAGGCCAGGATGATCCTCACAACTCCCAGGTGACAAAGCCGTGGTCAAACTGAGGCTCTGGGAAGCAAGAAACTCATCAGGGTTTGTTCCCTGGTCTTCCTCACATCTTGCCTCAATTCTTCCCCCTGCAGCACATTCAGCAAGGCCTGCCTGGAGACCAAAGTCCATGCCCTGTGATTTAGCATTCAAAACATCATCCTAGTTTTCTACCCTTATTTCTGGACACACATTTGGAGGAAATTGGCAGATCATGTCCAGGGCGGGCCTGTGGGGAGCAGACATGAGTCCTACAGAGTGAGAAGTCTGTGTAGAGGACTTAAGACTAGTTAGAGAGTTGTCTGATCTTCCTACTCTTTTTTTTTTTTTAATGTTTTATTTATTTTTGAGAGAGAGAGAGAGAGACAGCTTGAGCAGGGGAGGGTCAGAGACAGAGGGAGACACAGAATCCGAAGCAGGCTCCAGGCTCTGAAGTGTCAGCACAGAGCCCGATGCAGGGCTCAAACTCACAAACCGTGAGATCATGACCTGAGCCATAGTCGGACGCTTAACCAGAGCCACCCAGGCGCCCCTCTCTTCCTACNTAACTGTGAGATCATGACCTGAGCCGAAGTTGGATGTTTAACCAACTGAGCCACCCAGCTGCTCCTTCTCTCTTCCTACTCTTGAAGAGAGTATAGCCAGAGATCTGGTTCGTTCCAGGCATTTGGGACTTCTCTTAAAACTCTCATTTTCTGCCTTATACAAGTGTTGCTTTTCTGTATCCTCTTGCCCTTCTTTCCCACAGATGTTACTCTCAGGAAGGGCTCAATGATCTCTATACTAAAGTGTAAATGACTTAAAATGTTTCCTGGCATTTTTTACAGCCAAAAAGCTCCTTTTTAGCTTAAAACCACAAATTGCTGATTGCAGTCCTTTTGACCTCAGAGAGGCACATGGGCTCTAGTCAAAGCCTGGCCTAGGGGCACCTCCAAAGGTCTAAGGTGACTAGCTGTTGCCTAAGAAGGCAACAACTGCAGCACTTTAGAGTTGGAGCTTGGTGGAAAGGCTGTGTGGTAGGTAGTAAAGGGCTGGCTGAATTTTGACTGGAGAAGTGGAGAACCCAGACATGCTGGGCAGGGGAGGGCAGGTGTACAGGCTTGGCAGTGGGAATCAGGCTGTAAAATAAGATCAACCATGGAGTACTTTAATGTTCTTGATGGCTTGGATGGTTGATGTCATGACGGGACAGGTGTGAGATTTGTACAAAATCCCAGAAAGGTATCACTCAGAAGTTTTGATACATCCCTCCCTCCCTACTGAGTGAGGAAGGCTGTGCCTGACCAGGGAGGATCTGAAAGCCAATAAAAGGGATTTCAGATGTCAAGCAGTTCTGTTTTACATTTCTACTATTCTGTCCTATAAACTCCTCAGACTTGCATGGACTCTCCATTGCCTAGAGAGTGATTTCCTTATTGTGACATATAAGCCCCTAACAAATAAAAGAATAAGAGATTCTAAAGAAGCAGAGGAACAGCATGTTAAAAATGGTATTTTGAAAAGGTTAGTATGGTAGCAACATGAGAAGGACTTGGAAGCAGAAGGACTCTGAGCAGGAAAAACAGCCAGGAAATAGACGGCTGAAGTAGCCGGATATATCACTTATCTACTGCAGTATAACAACTTAACCCAGAACTTAGTGATAGGAAACAACAACGTTCATTAATGGTCACAGTCTTTGTGAGGCAGGGTTTTGGGAGCAGCTTAGGTGGATAGGCTGGCTTAGGGTTGCTTGTGAGGTTGCAGATGTTGGCTGGGATCCAGGATGAATAAAGAACTCTTGCAACTCAATAAAAGGACAAATAGCCCAATTGAAAAATGGGCAAAGGACTTAATATTGAATACATATTAGACAAGTTTATAGAGACAGAAAGTAGATAAGTGATTGTAAGGGCTGAGAGGAGCAAGGAATAGGGAGTGACTACTAATGGTGTGGAGTTTCTTTCTGGGGTGATGAAAATGTCCCAAACTGATTGTAATGAAGGTTGCACAACTCACAATGTCTGGCCTACATTCAAGGGGAGTGAATGAGGACTGATCTTTGAAGGGGAAAGAGCCTCAAGGAATTAGTGGATATAATTGACAACCACTACACTGGGCAAGGATGGGTTAGGACTTGGCTTAGGAAAGGACTCAGACAGAGGAAGAAATTAGGATTCCAGAAGTATCTTGAAGGACCACTGTTAGTAAGAGTAGGAGGAGCAATAGGAAGTAGTCAAAGGTGATGCTATGGTTTCAAATCCTGAGGTAGCTAGGTGGCTCTGGCACAGATGGAACATGCATCAGGAAGGTGAGATTCCAGAGGAGATCTGAGTAGGGAGATCAACACCAAGAAGTTGGAAGTATAACCCTAAAGATGGGAGAGAAGGTCTGGAGATGGCCAAGTGATAGTCATCCCTGAGTAGAAGTTGAAGCCCTGCAATCTGAGTTTTCTGAATGGGATTGTGGACCACATGGGTAGGATGCTAAGCCTGAAGAATGCCTGGAGTAGAGAAGGAGACAAAGGAGGGAGTTCTAAAAAGGGAGGTTTCAAGAAGAGACATTTTGAAGCACTGTATATACCAAAAGGTTGAGGAGGATGAGGACCAACAGAAGTAGGATTAAATCCACCTTACTCCAGGGGTGTCTAGGTGGCTCAGTTGGTTAAGTGTCTGACTCTTGATTTCGGCTCAGGTCCTGCTCTCATGGTTCGTGGATTTGAGCCCCCTGTCAGGCTCACGCTGGCAGTGCAGAGCCTGCTTAGGATTCTATCTTTCCTCTCTCTGCCCCTCCCCAGCTTGTGCTCTCTTTCTCAAAATAAATTAAAACTTTAAAAAATATATTTTAAAAAATCCTCCTTACTCTACAATACCTTTGTGGAGTGCCTTACCTAACTACCAGGATGCCACCAAAATGGGAAGCTGGAGATTTGCATCAGGCAGGTCTTAACTACCGGCCTATCACTTGAACTCTGTAAACCCAGTCTTTTTATCAGTAAACTGGGAATACCTATCCTAATGGGTCATTGTGGGATCCATTAGGTAAGAAATAAATGGTGAAAAAAAAAAAAGAAAGGAATGGTGGAGGGGCGCTTGGGTGGCTCAGTCGGTTAAGCTCCCGACTTCGGCTCAAGCCATCGTCTCACGGTTCGTGGGCTCGAGCCCTGCATCGGACTCTGTGCTGACAGCTAGCTCGGAGCCTGGAACCTGCTTTAGATTCTGTATCTCCCTCTGTCTCTGTCCCTCCCCTGCTCACACTGTGTGTGTGTCTGTGACTCAGAAATAAATAAAAACATTAAAAAATTTAAAAAAAAAAGAAAGGAATGGTGGAGGGGCGCTTGGGTGGCTCAGTCGGTTAAGCTCCCGACTTCGGCTCAAGCCATCGTCTCACGGTTCGTGGGCTCGAGCCCTGCATCGGACTCTGTGCTGACAGCTAGCTCGGAGCCTGGAACCTGCTTTAGATTCTGTATCTCCCTCTCTCTCTGACCCCCTCTCTGACAGCTCACGCTGTCTCTCTCTCTACTAGAAATAAATAAAAATATTAAAAAAAAAAAAAGAAAAATGGTGGAAGTGACTGGATGAGGGGGAAAAAAGGCATGCTACTAATGATATGTGAGTGCAGAGTTTAAATAAATTAGAGGAAAAAGAAATCTAAATCTAGCAGGTTAAGCAAATGCTGAAGACATGTACACAGGCACAGCTTTTCTCTGTTCAGAGTTTGGCAGGCAGTTCTGTTTCTGGGAGATGATTGTGTTTTCACTTCTGGTTTCAGGTCCGACTGCAGACACAGCCCCCGAGTTTGCCTGGACAGCCTCCCATGTATTCTGGGACCTTTGACTGTTTCCGGAAGACACTTGTTAGAGAGGTATGGTACCTAGGTGTTGGGCATTCCTCTTACTCACAGGACCACATTCACAGAGTTGGTTTGTTATCTCCTTGGGGCGATAGGGTGACTTTCTGCAGGAGGGTAGCCCACAGCTGTGGCTGTCTCACTGTGCCATCCCTTGCCCTTCTGTTGTTGCTCTGGAGTCTTTACTAGTTCCAGTTGCTGTTTTATATGACTGGTTGAAGCTAATAAAATGCTTCCCTCATTTGAAAGGCAGAATTCGGGGCGCCTGGGTGGCTCAGTTGGTTAAGTGTACTATTACTGGCTTCGATTCAGGCCATGATCTTATAGTTGGTGAGTTCGAGTCCCACATTGGGCTTTGTGCTGACAGTATGAAGCCTGCTTGGGATGGTCTCTCTCCCCCGTCTCTCTGTCCCTCTCTCTCTCTGTCCCCCCCCTCTCAAAAATAAATAAATATACTTAAAATTTTTTTGAAAGGCAAAATTAGACCACAGGGATTTAGTGAGGAATAAATGGAAAAAAATGCAATCCAGATCAATTGGTTCATAGAGATCAGTGCCAGAAGTTCCTATAAACTCTCAAGGTGTCTGGCTGGCTCAGTTGGTAGAGTGTATGACTCTTGATCCCAGAGTTGTGAGTTGGAGCCCCATGTTGGGTGTAGAGATCGCTTAAAAAAGAAAAAGAAAAAAGAAATGTAGACAAAAAGAAGTGCACATGAAATCTATAGGAAAAGTCATCCAATCTGAAGAACAGTCAGAGGCCAGTGAGTCTTGTTTGTTTTTGTTTTTGTTTTGATGTCTGATCTTATTTATTTGTTACTCTTAGAAAAATCTCATTTTTGATGGGACTCAGACTTAGAGGTAGAGGCTGTCAGAGAAGACAGCCTCCGTCTCTTGGCAATCTGTTCTTGGGGTTTTTCTTTGGGCTTCTTCAATCTCTTGGCTATTTTAAGTTTTCCTTATACTTTTTAAAAAATGTTTTGGTTTTTTTTGTTGTTTGTTTTTTTGTTTTTGTTTCTTGAGGGAGAGAGAAACAGTACTGTTGCAGGAATTTTTACCATAATACCTGGGATTCATTGTCTCGCCACTTCAAAGAATGAAGAGGTGGACACAAAATGAGCAGCAGGTTGGGGTGCCTGGGTGGCTCAGTCAGTTAAGCCTCTGACTTCGGCTCAGGTCATGATCTCACGGTTTGTGAGTTCAAGCGCCGCGTCGGGCTCTGTGCTGACTGCCAGCTCAGAGCCTGGAGGCTGTTTCAATCTGTGACTCCCTCTCTCTCTGACCCTCCCCTGCTCACGCTGTCTCTGTCTCCTAGAAATTAAAAAAAAAAAAAAAATTCTTTAAAAAAGATTCTGTGTCTTCCTGTCTCTCCGTCCCTCCCTCACTCGTGTTCTCTTTCTCTCTCTCAAAAATAAACATAAAAATTTTTTTTAGTAAATATATAGTCTGTATTAAATATACAGAAACTGAGAAGTAGCTGTCACCTAGATAAACAAGGGAGGCTGGTAAGTGATAGATTAAGCCTTGGGGGAGAAGTTGTTCCCAAGGCTCCTGCAGGACCCATGCCCGAGGTGGTGCTGCCTTTTCTTCCGGAAAGCATTCGTTCTTTCATCTGTGCTGACCAGAGCTGAGTCTCATCAGTGTCCCACTGAGGTCTTAGGGTTTGGATCTGCTCTGAGTCCTCTGTGCTGGAGGTAGAGAGGCAGGATTTACATGCCTCTTGGTCAAGGAACACTGAATACCTGTTCAGTGGCTTGTGAGTGTGCTGGGTCCTAAGGGCCTGGTGAGAATGGCTTCTACAAACCCAACTCCCTGTAGGGTTGAATGGGCTACCTTAGTCCATATGTATGCACATCCTTAGTTTTTGCTGTGCCAGACTGAGCTGTCTGCTTTCTGAAGCTGCCAGAGGTCTTGGCTGTGCTGCATGGAAGTAGGTGGGCCAGGATGGTGGAAGGAAAGCTAGCCAGGAGGCAAGGGTTTAGTCAGGCCCTTAGGATGTGGGCATCCTTCTCAGCCCCATCAGGGAGCCCTAGGCTTTGGAATGACATTGTCACATACTGCTTTTGTAGATCTTCCTCATAACCTTCTCTTCTCCCTTCACCCATTCCTGTTTATTGCCTTTGCACTTTGTCCTCAGAGAACCTTCTTACAGCCTGTGGCAATGTTAGACCTTTGCAGGACCCAGGAGTGCCGACTGGTACAGTTGTGCCCCTTTAGATCAGGAAAGAAGATTGGTTGGGAGTGCCCAGCGTCTGCAGAGGGACAGGTTCTCCAGCCTGTGACTGTGAACTCTCCAGGTGTGGAGCACCACCCTGTTCCTCCTGCAGCTCTCTCTTAAGGAGCAACTATAACATTTGTTTTTAAAATTGTTCCTTATTTTGTATTAAAGTGATTCAAGCATTTGGGTTTGTTACTGAAAGGCTTGTAACAAAGTAGCAAAATGACTTATCCATCCCTTCTCCAGGGGTAATTTTTTTCAGCTTTTCCAGTTCTTTATGCTGTTTCTACCTAAAAGATGTACATTTACAACTATATTTAATACACTTTTTATATGTTTTAGGTACATATTTGTGGTAGATGATTTTAAGTCTTAGATTTCTTTTTTTTAATGCTTTTTAAAAAATGTTTATTAAAATTTTTTTAATGTTTATTTATTTTTAAGAGAGACAGAGCACGAGTTGGGGAGGGGTAGGAAGAGAGGGAGACACAGAATCTGAAGCAGTCTCCAGGCCCTGAGCTGTCAGCAAAGAGCCCAATACAGGGCCTGAACTCATGAATCGCAAGATCATGACCTGAGCCCAAGTCGGAGATGCTTGACTGACTAAGCCACCCAGGCACCCTTATTTATTTATTCTGAGAGAAAAAGTGCCCACATGCACACAAGCAGGGGAATGGCAGAGAAGGAGAGAGATCCCCAAGTACGCTCTGCACTATCAGCACGAAGCCCAATATGGGGCTTGAACTCACAAACCATGAGATTGTGACCTGACCTGAAACCAAGAGTCAGACACTTAACCAACTAAGCCACCCAGGCTCCCCTAGTCTTACATTTCTTTATGTCCCTTTCTGCCTTGCCCATATAGTTTTATCATACTTTGTGGTTTAATCCAATTTACTGTTTGCATGATTACAGCTTTATATATAATTTTTCTCTTAACTAAGTAATGTAGTATGATGTGCATCTTATTTCTTGTCTGTCTGACTTTTTGTTTTTCTTGAGGTTGGGTGAAATAATTGTGTCAGTTTCTTTTGCTTGTGTTTCTCTGAATTGCTGTGTCGGTTATCCTGTACCTAAGAAAGCTCTGTAGAGTACCTTTCTGTTTGATTTTCCACACTGCCGAAAACAGTTATAATCGGTTCTTCCACTGTGAGTTGTTTTGGTTTGTTTTTGTTTTCTGGTTTTTGGGGTTTTTTTGGAAACATCCCTTCTGGAGCCCTCTATCCTCATACTGTTGTGTGGACTGGTTTCTTTCCAGGCCCTCAGTACTCAACACCATCCTGGAACCCCCTTTCCCTCTCTTAGGCTGAACCCTTGGTCTCCTAGGTCCCAAATCTTCCTTTTCCCTGGTTTATGAACCTCATTTGGTTGGGATATCTATCTGTCTATTTATTGGCTACTGACATAGTTGATTTTATCACAAAACTATATGACTGAAAATTGATGTGCAATCTTACTATTGTTTCTAATAATAAAAGTCCAGTCTCTAGTAGGGACACTCTATAGTCCACACTGTACATCAGCTGACAGTAATGAGAGAAGAGATACATGCATGTGTGAACACAATGTATTGGAGGGTCAATCATAAATGAAACTGCTTTAACATACATAAGAAATTTCACACATAATTAAGAAATTTCACACATAATTGGCATCATAATAAACCAACCATTTAATGATTAAAAAAACCCCATATCTTAGTACTTGGAAAATACAAAAATTTCTTAATTTCCTGTCATCTCACCCCAGGGAAGTCAGATCATATTGTACATCTTCTAGCCTGCCTTTTTAGTGGTCTCCAAGTAGATTTAGTAATATCTTCTGATGTTACAATGTGATTTAATGGCCATGTGATAGTCCATTTATGGAATTCCCATAATTTGTCCTATTGATTTCCTATTTGGGAGTTTTTTGGTTTATTCCAGAATTTTGGGAGCTTATAAATGCCTAATGTCATTCTCTTTTTACATCTCTCTTTTTTTTAATGTTTTATTTATTTCTGAGAGGGAGGGAGAGAGCGAGCGAGCAAGCTGGGGAGGGTCAGAGAGAGGGAGACACAGAATCTCAAACAGTCTCCAGGCTCTGAGCTAGCTGTCAGCACAGAGCCTGACGCGGGGCTTGAACCCACAAACCACAAGATCATGACCCGAGCCGAAGTTGGATGCTTAACCAACTGAGCCACCCAGGCGCCCCTCTCTTTTTACATCTCTGAGTATTTTCTTAGAATAAATTTCTAGACAGAATTTCCTGATGCAAGGGCATACTGCATATTGCCAGATTGTCTTCCAGAATGAAAGCTGTTTCTAGTTTCTTCAGCAGTGTATTAAAGGACAACTATTTCTGGGGATTCTTCCTTTTATTTTTTTCTAAGTTTATTTATTTTGAGAGAGAGAGAGAGAGATGCAGGAGGGGCAGAGAGAGAGAGAGAGAGAATCCCAAGTAGGCTGCACACTGTCAGCACAGAGCCCGATGTGGGGCTCAGATCCACAAACTGTGAGATCATGACCTGAGCTGAAACCAAGAGTTGGACACTTAACCAACTGAGCCACCCAGATGCCTCTGGGGTTTTCTTCCTTTTCAAAGTTCTCTTTACTCGGAGAAGAGGTGAAGGAAGAAAGCCACAGTTTAGAGGACACACTACTTTCCTGTTTCAGTGGTATAAAGGGTAGCTGTGTCTATAAACAGCTTCTGTTTTTGTGATTTCCTTGCAGGGTATCACGGGGCTATATCGGGGCATGGCTGCCCCTATCATTGGGGTCACACCCATGTTTGCTGTGTGCTTCTTTGGGTTTGGTTTGGGGAAGAAACTGCAACAGAAATGCCCAGAGGATGTGCTCAGGTGAGTACTTACAGGTCTAAAGCACTTAAAGCTGTTCTGCCTGATGGTGTGACCCATGGGTCAAAGTGAGAAATCTTGGCAGATAGGGAGTGGCTGTCCCCCTGGAACCCTAACACTGGCTCCTGGTTGCTCCACATGAAGGAGGTACTTGAGTTTCTTTTGCCCTGTGAACCAAAGGGAAAAAGAAGACAACTCCAAGTCCTCCCCTCTCTTCCCCACCAGGTTGTCATAATTCTGTGAAGTAGTATCACCTGCTGTGGATATTAGTAATATCAGCCCCACACCACTGGAAGGACTGAATGTGAAAAAGTGTGTAAAATGCCATGAATAGTCCCTGGTGCTGCAGCAATGACACAGCCTTATTTTCCATCCCCTGCTTGGGAAAAGGGAAGGACATTTAACCAACTGTGCCACCCAAGTGTCCCTCAATTTTAATTAAACATTTTAAAACTTTTAATCAAAGTATAGTTGACACATAATATTAGTTTCAGGTATATAACATAGTGCTTCAACAATACATACATTATGAAATGCACACATGGTAAGTGTAGTTCCCATCTGTCACCATAGAAAGTTATTACAGCATTATTGACTATATTCACCATGATGTACTTTTCACCAGACCAGTTTCTTGGGATGAATGGGGATTCGGAGTGGAAACATGGGATGACAAGATGTCCCCAGTCTGAGACTTGCAGGGTGACGACAACTCCTGGGAAGGGCTGCAGGCAACACAGATCCCACAGAGGCTGGCCAGGCCTGGGGTCTAGGAGCTTGAGGGAGGAAGCCCAGGGTGCTGTGTGGTTGTTTTCTGTCACTACTTCAGGCCACAGCATGCTGAGTAAGGGTCTAGGATGTAGATGAGATGCTTGTAATGTGAAACTATTTCTGTAGTCCTTGTGACCCTCTGAATGTGACAAGCTTCTATAAACAACCACAGGCGGCCACAAGTATGGATGTGTATGGGGTCCTTTTGAAGCTCTGTTTGGCTGTTGGTAGTCCAAGTGTCCCATGGATACATACCTTCTCTGAGCAGCTAGTCTTCTATCTCATGTACCATCTCATAGCTATACCAGGGCCATGCACTAAAACCCCTATTGGGGTCATTGTTATACTTTGGCCTATGGGCTGTGTTCCCTGTACAATCACATCAGCATGCAGAGAAACACCCTTCCTGCATGAGCAAAGGTTGAGACCCTGAGGACCCCACTCATATAATCCTGCTGTGTTCTAAATTCTGGACATCAGCCCTGACATGTTTCCCCTCCCTGCAGTGGTATTTTGGGATAGTATGGAAATGAGCATTACCAGGATCTTGGAGGGGATGTCCAAGAAAGTCCAGACTCACAGATGCCAGCCTAGAGTGGGAGTGGGGAGTGACAGAATGGGCCAGGCAGTCCTAGTGTCTAAAGAGTACCCTGTGCACACACAGAGGATCCGTTCAGAGAAAAGTCCTTACTCCCAAGAGATGGGGGTGTGCCTGGCCTGGGGTATGGGCATCCTGCAAAGTACAGAGCATGTTGGTCTCAGGAGGAGAAATTCAGTTGCTGAGAGGGCTCCTCTTGGAGACAGCAGTGTGAACGGAGTCTGTAAAGGAGGCCGTGCATGAAAGCAAGTCTCTTGACTGTTCAGCAGTCAGCCTGTGTGCTAGTTCTGCATGCCTGAGGTATATGTGTGGGCCCTGCCTGGGATGAGAATATAAAACATAACAACAACAACAAAACAGGGCTGTTTAAACTGATGCCCTACCTAGAGGGAAGGACTGCAGTGAATGTCTCCCTACCCCTGTTTGAGGTCTGTTCTCCAGATCTTGGCCTCTTGTTGAGTGGGACCTGGCTGAAGGCTCAGCTGTCAGAGGCTTGGGGTCAAGAGGGGCCTGAGGCTATGGCAAGTAACTGAAGATTTTTAGTAACTTTTCTTAAATTGTGGAGACTCTGTTGAAATGTTAATTATAGCTTTGTGCTCCATTGCCTCCTCGAGACCCTTGTATTACTGATAGAAAAGGAGATGTGAGAGGTCACACAGATAGCTGTGTGCTATAGATACCTGGAGCCTCAACTCCTCCAAATACTTGGTATGGTTTCTTCTGTGGGGCCCAGGGTGAGGATCTGTCTCTCTGGCCACTGAGGGATCATTCTCTGCATAGAAAGCTGCAGAACCCATCATGCCTGTTTGGGTATCATTCCTATGTGGGCCTTTCTCAGCATCTAATAGCACATTCTTTGCAATTGGCCTGGGTGCCCCTCATCATGTGGAAGTGGCCACAGCTGCCCCCTAGCCTTGCTGCTGTCCCACTTGAGTCTTGAATTAAAATGTTTTCAGGCCCTTGGTGATCCAGAGGAAGTGAGATTGGAGGGAAACTAGGGTATACTGAGACCCAGATCTTGAGTTAGAGGCTTTTTTCCACAACAACCCTGAGTTTTATAAATGGGGAATCAAGGCCTAGTGAAGCCTAAAAACTATTCTGTAGTCATTGTGCATGGCAGGCCCAGGGGAGGGAACCATGTCTCACTCTAAAGCTTCTGTGAGTGAGGGGGCACCTGGGTGGGTGGCTCAGTCGGTTAAGCGTCTGACTTCGGCCCAGGTCATGATCTCACGATTCGTGGGTTCGAGCCCCACGTTGGGCTCTGTGCTGACAGCTAGCTCAGAGCTTGGAGCCCGCTTCAGATTCTGTGTCTCCCTCTCTCTCTCTCACTCAGAAATAAGTAAAACATTAAAAAATTATAATCTCAAAAAAGCTTCTGTGAATGAGGCCAACTGAGTGTGCAGGTGGCCTTCTTGACCAAGCTCATATTACTCTTGGTACTGAGACCCCTGCCCTGGGAAATTTCACCTCAGAATACACCTAAAACTTTGCTTTTGTGCAAAATATGATTTATTTCTGCTGGGCGTCTGCCTGGTCCAAGTGCTTATTTTTTCTTACAAAGTCATCCTTTGTGCTGGGATTGCTGCTGTCCTGGGTGGTTAGTCACAGGTGCTTGCCTCTGGTTTTTATTTTCAATACAGCTACCCCCAAATATTTGCAGCTGGGATGTTATCTGGTGTATTCACCACAGGAATTATGACCCCTGGAGAACGGATCAAGTGCTTGTTACAGGTAAGGGTGTGAGCTGGGGTGGGGGGTGTGATCTGGCGGGAGGTGGCAAGCTTTTTCTATTCAGTATGCAATTTTGTGTGGATGTTTATGTCCTTTCACCCTTTATAAAGGCTTCAGGTCAGGTGTGCAAAACAGTTTCAAGGTTTTCAGGAACATGGAAGCAATCGTAGTAGAATCGAGAACCAGGACAGTATAACAAACCAACCAAAATGTCACACCTGTGACGTGTCATTCCAGACTTATCCACTCTTATTAACAGCTACTTCAGGAACTCTGAAAGGTGAGTCATGTCTCTTCAGAGGTGGAAGGGAGGCTGCTTCTGTCCAATGTATCTTATGTCTTTACCAGTTGCCCAAAGGCTCATTGCCCTTTGAGCGCCTGGGTCGTTGACAGCCAAAGGTGTGAACTGTCTGCCTGCCTTACCACACAGGCTCCTTTTAAAACAAAAAAGTTACTGCTCTTTTCTTCTAATAGCTGAAGTAATTTAACACAACAATTCTTGCTAGAAAATTTTGTAATGCAGAGAAGCACAAAGAAAAAAATTATTTTTTACCCATGATACCAAAAAAATTTATTACCCATGATACCACCCCACTGAGGTAACCACTGGTATGCTTCCTGTGTGAATTCTTCTAGCCTTTTTGGTAAACATGTATGTTAAGATCTATTAACTTTTGAAATAAAATTGAGGTCACATAATGCATTAGTTTTATAACCAGCTTTTTCCACTTGATGTATCCTAATTTTCTGCATGTTTTTTTTTTTTTCAACCATCATGTTCTGTATCTTCTTTCATTACATGGCTGTCATTTACCCAATGATCCCTTAGCTGGAGGCATGACAAATTATATATAATAGCAAAGATCTTTATAAATAAGTTTTTGTGTGTATATCTGAATCTTTTCTTCTTCTTCTTCTTCTTTTAATGTTTGTTTATTTTTGAGAGACAGAGATAGCAGGGGAGGGGCAGAGAAAGAGGGAGACAGAGGATCTGAAGCAGACTCCTGCTGTCAGCACAGAGCCCAATGTGGGGCATAGACTCACTAACTGTGAGATCTTGACCTGAGCCAAAGTCAGAAGGTCAACTAACTGAGCCACTCAGGCATCCCATGTATACCTGATTATTTTCTTAGAATAAACGTTCAGACATGAAATTAGTATGTTTAAAGGTGTATACATTTATTTATTTATTTATTTATTTGTTTAAAGTTTGTTTATTTTGAGGGAGGGGGAGAGAGCTAGAGAGAGAAAGCAGGCTCCGTGTCAGCACAGAATCCATCAATCTCATGAACCATGAAATCGTGACCTGAGCCAAGATCAAGAGTTAGATGCTTAACCGACTGAGCCACTCAGGCACCCCTAAAGGTGTATACTTTAAAAAAGTTTTAGGGGTACTCAGGTGGCTCAGTCGGTTGAATGGGTCAGGTCATGATCTCGCTGTCCATGAGTTCAAGCCTCACGCCGGGCTCTATGCTAACAGCTCAGAGCCTGGAGCCTGCTTTGGAGTCTGTGTTTCCCTTTCTCTCTACCCCTTCCCCACTCGCACTCTGTCTCTCTCTCTCAAAAATACACATTAACAAAAAAAGTTTTTAAAACATATTACCAAGTGGTTCTTCTATAAAGGCCTGTCCCTTTCTATTCCAGTCAGTAATACAGGAGCACCCACTGACCAGCAAACTGCAGCATCTAATTTATAATCTCTGCTGGTCTGATGGGTGAAAAATTAGCATTATTTTAATTTTTTCATGTTTCTATTTTTTATTTTTTTGAAATGTTTACTTTTGAAAGAGCACAAGTAGGAAGGGGCAGAGAGAGGGGGACAGAGGATCTGAGGTGGGCTCTGTGCTGACAAGCTAATAGCAGCAAGCCGGATATAGGGCTCGGACTCAGGAACCATGAGATCATGATATGAGCTGAAGTTGGTCACTCAACCAACTGAGCCACCAGGTGCCCCAATTTTCCAACTTTTAAATGGTGGTGAGGTTAATTATTTTGATGAATGTTAGTTGTTTGTATTGTTCCTTTATGAAGTACCTGTTTTTCTGTGTTCATTTGTTTTTTTTTGGCTCATAAAAGCTTTGGACATATTAAGGTTGTTAATTACTTATCATATGTGGCAAGTCTTTTCCATGGTTTGCATTTGTCCTTTAATTTTATGTATTTTTTTGAACTTTTTTTTTAATTTTTTTTTTAATGTTTTATTTATTTCTAGGAGAGAGAGAGAGAGAGACAGCGTGAGCAGGGGAGGGTCAGAGAGAGAGGGAGTCACAGACTGAAACAGGCTTCAGGCTCCGAGCTGGCTGTCAGCACAGAGCCTGACGCGGGGCTCAAACCCACGAACCGCGAGATCATGACCCAAGCGAAAGTCAGACGCTTAGCCGACTAAGCCACCCAGGCGCCCCTATTTTTTTGAACCTTTAACAGCTCAAGATTTATTTCCATTTTGTGTATTTTTTAATTAAGCTTTTTATTTTGAGATAATTATAGATATATGTGCACTTGTATAAAATAATGTAAAGGGAAAATAATTAATACAGAGAGATCATATGTACCCTTTACCCAGTTTTCCCATGAAGGTAACATCTTGTAAAACTCTAGAACAATATTACATCCAGAATATTGATATTGATATGGTAAAGATACAGAACATTTTCATCATTGCCATGGCCACATCCACTTTCCTCTTCTGCTCCAATTCTTAACTACCCCAGCAGCCACAAGTCTGTACTCCATTTCTATAATTTTATAATTTCAAGAATGTTATGTAAATAGAATCATACTATAGTCAATCTTCCAAGAAAGTTTTTGGATTGACTTTAAAAAACTTTTTTGTAATGTTTATTCTTTTTTTTTTTTTTTTTTTTGAGGGGGGAAGGGCACACAGAGAGGGGGACAGAGGATCTGAAGCAGGCTCTGTGCTGACAGCAACAAGTCCAATGTAGGGCTCGAACTCAAGAACTGTGAGATCATGACCTGAGCTGAAGTCAGACACTTAACTGACTGAGCCACCCAGACACCCTTGGCTTTTTTTTGTTGTTGTTGTTGTTATTTTTGGTTTTTTTGGATTGGCATTTTTAACTCAACATAATTTTCTGGAGATTCACCAGATTGTTGCATGTATGAATTATTCATTTCTCTTTAATAGTCCATGGTGTGTTTAACTTTTCATCCATTGAAGGACATCTGGGTTGTTTCCAGTTTTGGGCGCTTATGAATAAAGATGGTATAAACATTTGTATTCAGAGATTTTTCTGAGAAAATAAGTTTTCATTTCTCTGGGATAAATGCCCAAGAGTACAATTGTTGAGTCATATGGTAGTTGCATGTTTAGGTTTTTTAAAGAGAGAGACCAAACAGGGTAGAGAGGGAGAGAGAGAATCTTAAGCAGCCTCCATGCTCAGCATAGAGCCCATTGTGGAGCTGGATCACACAACCCTGGGATCATGACCTGAGCTGAAATTAAGAGTCGGATGCTCAACCACTCAACCATCTGAGCCACCCAGGTGTCCTTTTACTGTTGAGTTTTGAGAGTCCTTTATTCTAGATACTAGTAGTTTGACAATACGTGGTTTGCAAATATTTTCTCTCAGTTAATAGTTTGTCTTTTCATACTCTTAACAGAGTCTTTTGAGCAAACATTTTTTTTAATGTTTATTTTGTGCTCCCTCTCTGTGTGGGTAAACGGGAGAGAAAGGGGGAGAGAGAGAACCCCAAGCAGGCTCAGAGCGTAATTCAGGGCTCAAATTCATGAACCATGAGATCATGACCTGAGCCAAACCAAGAGTCAGATGCTCAACTGACTGAGCCACCCAGGCACCCCTTTGAGCAAACATTTTTAAGTTTGATAAAGTTGGGTTTGTTAATTTTTCTTTTATGGATCGGGCTTTAGGTGTTTGAGGCATTGAGTCTCTTTACCTAGCCTGAGATCCAAAAGATTTTCTCCTGTGTTTTTTTCTAAGAATTTTATAGTTTAACATTTTACATTTAAGTGTGTGACCCCATTTTGAATTAATTTGTATATAATGTATAAGAATTTGGACATAGTTCTTTTCTTTTTTTCTTTTGCCTATGGCTGTCCAATTGCACCAGTGCCATTTGTTGAAAACACTTATCTTACTTCCCTGAATTGTTTACACTTTTGTTAAAAATCAACTCAGCATAGTGGCGGCTGGATGGCTCAATCAGTTAAGTGTCTGAATCTTGGTTTTGGCTCAGGTCATGATCTCATGGTTTGTGAGTTTGAACCCCACATTAGGCGCTGACAGTGTGGAGCCTTCTTGGGATACTTTATCTCCTATCTCTCTCTGCCCTTCTGCTCATGCTCACTTGCTCTCTCTCTCTCAAATAAATAAGAGTCAAGTGGGGAATATTTGTGTGGATCTACTTCTTTGTTCTGCATTTTCTTCCATTGATCTATGTCTCTCTTTTCACTAATACTACACAGTCCTGATTTATATAGGCATTTAGTAAGTCTTTTTTTTTTTAATATTTTTATTTATTTCTAGGAGAGAGAGAGAGAGACAGCGTGAGCAGGGGAGGGTCAGAGAGAGAGGGAGACACAGACTCTGAAATAGGCTCCAGGCTCTGAGCTGGCAGTCAGCACAGAGCCCGACGCGGGGCTCGAAGCCATGAACCGCGAGATCATGACCTAAGCGAAAGTTGGACGCTTAACCGACTAAGCCACCCAGGCGCCCCTGGCATTTACTAAGTCTTGAAATTGAGTAGACTGATCCCTTCCACTTTACTCAAAAAAAAAACAAAACACCTTGTTCTAAGTATTCTAATCACTTTATATTTCCATATAAACTTTTAAGATAATATAGAAAATTGAGAAAAAATTTTCTGAGATACATGTTAAATCTATAGGTCAATTTGGATGAAATTGATACTATTTTGAGTCTTCCAATCCATGGACATGGTATGTCTCTCCATTTATTTAGAACTTTAACTTCTTTCATCTGCACTGTGTAGTTTTCAGCATCTAAATTCTGTACATGTTTCTTTTTATTTATATTTAAGTCTTTTTTCTTTTTTGACTTTGAAAAAAGTACATTGTATGAGTGCCTGGCTGGCTCAGTTGGTAGATGATGTGACTCTTGATCTCAGGGTTGTGAGTTTGAGCCCCATGTTGGGTACGGAGTTACTTAAAAATAAAATCTTTTAAAAAATGGCATTGGGAATGGTATTATAAGTTTAATTTTGTTAGCTACATGTTCATAGCTAGTTCATAGAAACACAATTGATTTTTATATGTTAATTTTATGTCTTTTGACTTTCCTGAATCCCTTATTAGTTCTAGGATCATTTTTTTAATAGAATCTGAGGTTTTCTTTCTTTCTTTTTTCTTTCTTTATTATTAATTTTTAATATTTTATTTATTTCTGAGAGAGAGAGAGACAGCATGAGCAGGGGAGGGTCAGAGAGAGAGGGAGATACAGAATCTGAAACTGGCTCCAGGCTCTGAGCTAGCTGTTAGCACAGAGCCTGACGTGGGGCTCGAATCCACGAACCATGAGATTATGACCTGACCCAAAGTTGGACGCTTAACCATGTGACCCACACAGGTGCCCCAGAATCTGAGATTTTCTACGTAGAAAGTCATGCCATTTGTAAATAGAGACAGTTTTATTTCTTCATTTATGATCTGTTTAACTTTTATTTCCTTATTTCACTGGCTAGAATTTCCACTTCTATATTGAGTAAGAGTGACAAGAATGGACATTTTTTCCTTGTTCCCAATCTTACAGGGAAGTATTCACTATTTCACTATTTCACTGTTAAATATGTTAGATGTACTTTTTTTATAGATGCTCTTTTTCAAGTTGAGGAAGTTACCTTATCTTTTACCCTTTTTTCTAAGAATTTTATCATGAATGGATATTGACTTTTGTCAGATACCTTTTTTTCCTACATGGAGTGATGTGATCATGTGAGTTTTCTTTAACTTGTTAATATGGTGGATTACATCAGTTGATTTTCAAATATTGAACCAACTTTGGGTTGCTAGAATAAACCCACCAACTTGACATCTCTTTTTATATATTGCTGAATTTTATTATGTTTTGTTAAAAGATTTTTGCATGTGCAATCATGAAAGATATTGGTCTGTCATATTTTTTTTCTGCATTGCTTTATCTGGTTTTGGTATTAGGATAATACTAGTTTCATGAAATGAATTTGGAAATGCTCCCTTTTCTGTTTCCTGAGAGAGATTGTAGAATTGGTGTTAATTCTTTAAACCTTTGATAGAATTTTATAATGAATTATGGATTTGGGAGGGAGGAGTTTTAAATTTTTGAAATCAATTTTCTAAATAGTTACCAGGCTATTCAAATTAACTATTTCATGTTGGGCAAATTGTGGTAGTTTACATTTTTGTTTTCTTATCTACATTGTCAGATTGGTTTGTGTAGAGTTGTTTGTAGTATTCCATTATTATCCTTTTGACGTCTACAAGGTCCGTGGTGATATCTTCTGTTTTATTCCTGATATTAGTAATCTGTGACTTCTCTCTCTTTTTTGTCGACTTCACTAGAGGTTTGTTAAGTTTTTTGATTCTTTCAAGAAAATAGTTTTTTGGGGTGCCTGGGTGGCTCAGTTGGTTAAGCGTCTGACTTCAGCTCAGGTCATGATCTCACGGTTCATGGGTTCGAGCCCCACATCAGGCTCTGTGCTGACAGCTAGCTCAGGGCCTGGAGCCTGCTTCAGATTTTGTATCTCCCTCTCTCTCTGACCCTCCCCTGCTCATGCTGGCTCTCTCTCTCTCTCTCTATCAGAAATAAATAAAAACATTTAAAAAATTAAAAAAAAAATAGTTTTTTGTTGTACCGATTTCCCCTATTTTTTTTTTTAATTTTTTTTTATTTATTTCTAGGAGAGAGACAGCATGAGTAGGGGAGGGTCAGAAAGAGAGGGAGTCACAGACTCCAAAACACGCTCCAGGCTCTGAGCTGGCAGTCAGCACAGAGCCCGACGTGGGGCCCGAACCCACGAACCGCGAGATCATGACCTAAGCGAAAGTCGGACGCTTAACCAACTAAGCCACCCAGGCGCCCCCCGATTTCCCCTATTGATTTTCTATTTTCAATTTCGTTGGTTTCTGCTTGTATCTTTTATTATTTCCTTGCTATTGCTTGCTTTAGGTTTAGTTTGCTTTTCTTTGTTTTTGTTTTTCAAATGTTTATTTTTGAAAGAACATAAGCAGGGAAGGGGCAGAGGGGGGGGGGACCAAGGATGTGACGCAGGCTCTGCACTGACAGTGGAAAGCCCAATGCAGTGCTTGAACTCACAAACTGTGAGGTCATGACCTGAGCCACAGTCGGACACTTAACTGACTAGCCACCCAGGTGCCCCTTAGGGAGGTTTTTGAGAAGAGAGATTATTAGATTGTTAATTTGAGCCTTTTCCTCTTTTCTAATGTATGCAGTCAGTGCTATAAAANTTATATGTGGCATATAATTATATATAATATATAATATTATGAATAACATGTATATTATATATTGTATAATATATAATTATTTATATAAGTTTATTTATTTAAGTGATCTTTATATCCAACATGGGGCTCAAACCCACAACCCTGACTGAGATCAGCACTCACTGCTTTTCCGACTGAGGCAGCCAGGCATCCCAAAGTTAGATATATGTTAATTGCCAGTCAATTCAGTGTTTTTTCTAATTTCCTTTGAGACTTCCTTTTTGAATCATTATTATTTTTTAAAATATTTATTTTTGGAAAGACAGAGACAGAGTGCGAGCTAGGGAGGGGTAGAGGGAGACACAGAATCCAAAACAGCCTCCATGCTCCCAGCTGTCAGCACAGAGCCTGACATGGGGCTCCAACCCACAAACTGCAAGATCGTGACCTGAGCCGAAGTCAGATGCTTAACTGACTAAGCCACTCAGGTGCCCCCTTTTTGAAATATTTAGAAGAGTATTGTTTGGTTTACAAGTGTTAGAGTTTATTGATTTCTAGTTTTGAGTCCATTGTGATCAGAGAACATATTCTGTATTATTTAAAACCTTTTCGGTGTGCCTGGGTGGCTCAGTCGGTTAAGCGTCTGACTCTTGGTTTTGGCTCAGGACATAATCTCATAGTTTGTGAGTTTGAGCCCCATGCTGGGCTCTGCACTTACAGCATGGAGCCTGCTTGGGATTCTCTTTCTCTCTTTCTCTCAAAATAAATGAATAAATAAGCATAAACAAAAATTTAAAATCTTTTAAATTTCTTGAGATTTGTTTTATGACCGTGGTCTGTCTTGGCTTATGTTCCATGGGCACTTGAAAGAATGTGTATTCTGCTGTCATGTGGTGGAGTGTTCTAAAACTGTCAATTAGATTCTCTTGGTTGATAGTATTGAGTTCTTTATCCTTGGTGATTTTCAGTCTTTTTGTTCTACCAATTTGTTGATAGAGGGAGTTGAAATCTCCAACCGTAATTGTGGGTTTGTTTGTTTCTCCTTTCAGTTCTATGAGTTTTGCTATACATTGTTTGGTACATACACATTTTGAATTGCTGTGTCGTCTTAGTAAATTGGCCTTTTTATCACTATCTCATAATTTTGCTTGCTGTGTTCTTCCTTCCCTGATGTTTCAGGGTTCCTTCTTTCATTGTTTCTTTTCTATGTAGAGAACTTCCTTTCACTATTCTCTTGGGGTAGATTGTCTTGCTGACAAATTCTCTCGGTTTTCCTTCGTCTAAGAATGCCTGATTTCCCCTTTATTCCTGAAGGATATTTTTGCTAGACATTGGATTCTGGGTTGACAGTTCTTTTCTTTCAGCACCTGAAAGATAATGTGCCGTTTATTTCTATCATCCTGGTTTCTGTTGTCATTCAAATTGTTTAGGTAAAGTGTCATTTTCCTCTGGCTGCTCTTAAGATTTTTTTTCTTTGTCTATAGATTTCAGAAGTTCATCTGTGATGTGTCATTGCATGGATGTATTTTGTGCCAAATCTGTATGTTTTGCCACATTGGTAACATTTTGGGAAGTTCTTAGCAATTATTTCTTCAAGTACATTTTTAGTCCCATCCTCTTCTCCTCTCCTCCTGGGACCCTGAGACCACAAATATTAGATTGTTTTGTTATAATCACACAGGTCCTTGAGTTCTGTTCAGTCTGTTTCAGTCTGTTTTATTTCTGTTGTTCAGATTGGGTTTTCCATTGTTTTATCTTCCAGTTCACTGATTTTTTTTTTCTCTCTTGCTTCAGTTCTGCTCCAGAGTGAGCCATCCATTGAACTTTTCATTTTGGTTGTGTTTTTCTTTTCTCTTTCAGTTGTATTTTTATTTATCTATTATTATTTTAATTTTTAAAATGTTTATTCATTTTTGAGACAGAGGGAGACAGAGCATGAATGGGGGAGGGGCAGGGAGAGAGGGGGACACAGAATCCCAAGCAGGCTCCAGGCTCTGGGCTGACAGTACAGAGTTTGATGGGATCGAACTCACAGACTGAGATCATGACCCGAGCCGAAGTCAGACGCCCAACTGACTGAGCCACTCAGGCACCTGTATTAGTATTATTTTTAAGAAGGCTACATGCCCACCTCGGATCCCTATGCATGGCTTGAACTCATGACCCTGAGGTCAAAACCTGAGCTGAGATCAACAGTTGGATTCCTGGGGTGCTTGGCTGGCTCAGCTGGTTGAGTGTGTGACTCTTGATTTTGGCTCAGGTTATAAATTCGTGATTTTGTGGGTTCAAGCCTTGCATCAGGCTTTGCACAGATCATGCAGAGACTGCTCAGGATTCCCCCCTCTCTCTGCCCCTCCCCCACTCATGCTCTCTCTATCTCCCTCAAAAAAAAAAAAACCCAAAGAAACAAAATCTTTCTTTGTCAGATAATAATAACAGCTCTATTATGTTGGTATTGTCATCTATTGTTTGCCTTTTTCTTTTCACTTTGAGATCTACCAGGTTTGGGGGATGATGAGTGATTTTCACTTGAGACCTGGATATTTGCATGTTATGTTGGAACTGTGGATCTTATTTAAACTTTCTCTTTTTTCTGGCTTTCTCTGAGTTTTCTATCAGGAAAGGGAAGGATGCTGCCTTGTTACTGCCAGGCAGAGGTAGAAGTATAAGTTCTCCACTCAGCCTCTGTTGGCATGTCAGGGTGGGGCACTTCTTTTTACTGCTGGGTGGGTGTGGGAGTTCCAGCATCTCCACTGACCCCATAGGATAGGAGTGCACTGGTTACTGGCTGGCAGGGATGAAAGTCCTAATTCCCTGCTTGGCCTTCTCTGACTCCACCCTGGCAGCATGTTGTTACAGCCCTACAAGGGTGGAAGTCTAATAACCTCCCCACTTGGGTCTTTGCTGGTGTGGATGGGAGTGAGGCCCATTTTCTGTTTTCTGTTTACTATAGTGAATGGCTAAAGTGTTTGTTGCCTAAAAAATTTTTGTCTTTCTAGTCTGTTCCTTTCCTGGTCTTTTGTCTAGAGAACACATGCTTTTCTTGAGGCTTCTTTTTGGTTTATGTTTGTTTGGGTTCCTGGATTGCCAGCTTCCTCAGCTTCAAGTCTGAGATATATCAAAAAGAAAATCCAAAGAACTCACCACCATGTCATTCCTCAAGTTCGAAGTCCCCTAGCCAGTCTTCCTTTTTCTCCACAAACTTTCAGACTCTTCTCATGTTTGTTTCAAAATTAACGTCTAGGGGCACCTGGGTGGCTCTGTCATTTAAGCATTCGACTTTGGCTCAGGTCATGATCCTGTGGTTCATTGGTTCGAGCCCCACGTTGGGCTCTGTGCTGACAGCTTCGAGCCTGGAGCCTGCTTTGTGAATTCTGTGTCTCCCTCTGTCTCTGCCCATCCCCCACTGATACTCTGTCTCTCTCTCTTTCTCTCTCAAAAATAAATAAAAAACATTAAAAATTTTTTTAAAATAATGTCTAGGATTTTTGGCAGCTCTTTCTGCCCATGGGTCCTGTCCCCATGCTTTAATTAAACCGCCTTTTCTGCGCTGAAAAAATAAATAAAGTAAAAATAATGTCTAGGGGTTTTTTTGTTGTTGCACTTTAGCAGGAAGCATAGGGAAAAGTACTTCCTAGAAACAAAGTCTGTATATTGATTTTGACTAAGGGAGTGTTTATTTTCAGTGACCATGTCCATCAGTCTTTTCCATCATGGCCTCTTCCATTGTGTGTGAAGTCCTTTTCTGCTCCTAGATGAGACTTTCCCTATCTGTACTCTTCTCTTGCACTCCTCTGCCCCGCTGGGTGACTATTTTATACCTCTCCTCTCTTCTCAAATCCCCACCCTGTCAGCACATAACTTGGTTTTCTATTTCACTGAGAAAACTGAAACTACCTGAAGACTTCACCAGATGCCCTCCACCACCTCCATCCACCCTCTGGCACATCAATGGCTGTCCAGCTTGTTTCCACCAATGGTGGCCCATGCCTTTGCTTGATCCTACCTCCTATTTGTATTCTGGATCCTATCTCTTCTTATCATCCATAGATCTCACTTCAACAGTTCTTTCTTTCCTTCAACATTAATTTTTGCACTCCACTGGATTGTTATCAGCAGTAAAAGTATAAAATGCTTGTATTTTTACCTTGAAAAAAGGTATTACAAGGTATTGAAAGTTCTCTTCTATTTCTCACATGAATTTCTGTGCTTCATGTCTTTGCTCCCCCTTATGTCAAAACACTTTGAAAAGCTTTTGGGTTTTTTTGCTTGTATTTTCTACTCATTGTCTCTAACTCCTCTTCCCTAATTGTTTTTTTATTAATTTAAAAAAATTTTTTTTAATTAATTTATTTTTTTAAGGTTTTATTTATTTCTGAGAGAGAGTGAGAGAGAGACTGTGTGAGCAGGGGAGGGTCAGAGAGAGACGGATACACGGAATCAGAAGCAGCCTTCAGGCTCTGAGCTGGCTGTCAGCACAGAGCCCGACGTGGGGCTCAAAACCACAAACCGTGAGATCATGACCTGAGCTGAAGTCGGACGCTTAACCGACTGAGCCACCCAGGCACCCCTCCTCTTCCCTGATTGTTAAACCCACCTTAGTCTGGTTTTTACCTCACAATTCCAACAAAGTAGTTTTGTCAAGGTCACCAGTGAACTTTACACTAATTCCAGTGTTCAGTTCTTGGCCCTCATCTTTCTTGATCCGTCAATAGAATTTGACTCAGCTGATTCCCTCCTCTTATTGAAGAGCTATCTTCACTTGGCTTCTCTCCTGATTTTCCTCTGACCTACTTGGCTGGTCTTCTCAGTGTCCTTTGTTGATTCATCATCATCATCTTGATCTTTTTAATGTTCATGCTCTACACAGCTGATTCCCATTACATGCATTTCCTTGATGATTTCTTCTTATATCATGATTTTTAGACACCATATATATGCTGATGATTCTCTCGTTTGTATTTCTAACTCAGGCTTTTCCTCAACTCCAGACTAGTTTATCTGACATTCCCTTTGGATGCTAACAGGCACCTCAGAGTCACCGTGTGCAAAAATGAACTCCTGGTGTTCCCCAATAACTGCTCCACCTACAACCTTCTGCAGCTCAGTTGTGGCAACACTATCCTTCTAGTTGTTCAGCTCTGAAGGAGTCATGCTAGGTTCCTCTCCTTCTCACTGTATATATCCCATCTGTTGACATATCCCAAGTCTATTCCGTTTGCAATCACATTCATCACCAAGTAACCTTCATCACTGAATGGTGAGAAGATTCTGATAGTAATATGCCAATTCCATTCCAATCCTCTTCAGCCCCCCCAAGGTCACTGTGAGTCAGCTCCAGTGTCCTCTGTTCACATGAGTCTCCTTGCTATTCCTCAGACATTCCAGGTCTACATGTGCCCAGATCATTTGGGGGAGTTATATTTTATTTTATTTTTAAAAAATTAAATATTTATTTCTGAGAGAGAGAGAGGCAGAATGAGCAGGGGAGGGTCAGAGAGAGAGGAAGACACAGAATCAGAAGCAGGCTCCAGGCTCTGAGCTAGCTGTTAGCACTGAGCCCAACGTGGGGCTCGAACCCATGAACTGTGAGATCATGACCTGAGCTGAAGTTGGACGCTTAACCAACTGAGCCACCCAGGCGCTCCTGGGAGAGTTATATTTTAAAAAGCCATTGATGACTTGATTGACATTGTTTTAAATTTATTATTTTTTAAAAAATTGATGTCTATCTAATAAAACCTTTCCTAACCAGAATTATGACTTTTTATTCACTTCTTCTCTTATGTCCCCCAGAGATTTTTTACAGTTTTATTTATGCAAATCCTATTACTGCTTGATGTACGTATATTTTATTGCTATTTTATTATTTTTTAAAAAAATATTTTAAATGTTTATTTTTGAGAGAGAGAGACAGAACATAAGTGGGACAGGGGCAGAGAGAGGAAGACATAGAATCCAAAGCAGGCTCCAGGCTCTGAGCTGTCAGCACTGAGCCTGATGCAGGGCTCAAACCCACAAACCAGGAGATCATGACCTGAGCTGGTGTCGAATGCCCAACCAACTGAGCCACCCAGGCACCCCTTATTTTATTATTTTTGAGAGAGAGAGAGAAAGAGAACGTGTGTACAAGAGAAGGGGAAGGGGCAACGAGAGGAGGGATGCGGGAGGAAGAGAGAGAATCTTAATCACGTTCCATGTTCAGTACAGAACCCAATGTGGGGCTTGATCCTATGATCCTGGGATCATGACCTGAGTCAAGAGTTCGACACTTAACTGACTACATCACCCTAGTGCCCCTTTATTCCTATTTTGAATGGAATTATTTTCCATTGTTTTCAACTCGTTATTGCCGGTGTGTAAGAAAATTAATGGACTTGGGATACGTGTCGCTTGAGTGTCTGACTTTGGGTCAGGTCATGATCTCATGGTTCGTGAGTTCGAGCCCTACATTGGAGCCTGCTTCGGATCCTATGTCCCCCTCTCTCTCTGCCCCTCCCTTGCTCGCTCACACTCACAGGCACAAACTCTCTCTCCTTCTCAAAAGTAAATAAACATAAAAAAAGAAAAAGAAAGTTATTGGACTCCTATGTTTATTTTGTAAGTGTTTCAAACTGTTAAAGCTGGGCTCTCCAGCTTTAATTATTCTTTGGTTGATGCCTCTGTGTGTCGATTCCCTTTGGCTCTTTACTTCCTGTGGATCTTGCATGGGGATCTTTCTCTCAGATCTTTTCGGGGATTACCCTGGCCTGCCTTTCTCATGCTCTTGACTCTTAGGCCCTAGATCCCTGAGGCTGGGATGGAAGCCTCTCCTTGGCCTTCCCCTGGCTTTGCACAAGACTTCTGTTCTGGCACTTAGAACTCTGAATATCATTTCCTATTCGCCTTTCCTTAACCAAGCTTCCTGATCAGTGAGGGCTTAGAACACCATTTTGTGTTCAATGGATATTTGTTGAAGGAATAAGTGAATGACTGAAGTATTTGTCTCCTCCTTTCTAGACTTTCTAACTAGCTTTATTGGGAATGCTCTTGCATTTGAGAGAGTTCCTCCACTGACTTTCCAATTCCTCTGTTGATTTTTTTTTTCTTGTCAGTGTATGCATACTTTGTGATATTTCCATTTAGCTTTATTTCCTAGTGACTTCCACTAATATTCAATTTTCCAAATAACTCAGTTTGACAGTGAAATGTTTCATTGGTCTAATACCTAATAACCACTTCCACATTCACCTTGTAATCTTCTGTAACATGCTGAGTCTGTTGACTTTGATGTTTCTTGCTGCTGACTTTGATGACTTTTCCCTCCCTCTCAGATTCAGGCTTCTTCGGGGCAAACCAAGTACACTGGGGCCTTGGACTGTGCAAAGAAGCTATATCAGGAGTCTGGGATCCGAGGCATCTATAAAGGGACAGTTCTCACCCTCATGCGAGGTAACATTTTAGCTTCTCCACCTGAGGTCACCTTGGTTGGGGGCTCATCTGAGGTGTATTTGCCACAAAGGGTCTTAACCTGGATTCCCAGATTAGCCTTGGCCGTATGCAAGCCACACCTCTGACAAGGCTGGCATGGTTTGCCCTGGTTTTAGGACATTTCACCCCAGCCAGCATGGACACAAATGAGGATGGGGGGTGGGAACTAACACCCTTCTGGCAGGCTGGCCCTCAAGGATGGTCAAGACAGTGGCAGATATAGGGGACTAGCAAGTAGATAGAAATCGTCACTGGAGGGGTGAGAGGGAGGAGTGACTTTAAGGACACTGGGGCTCTCTATGGCTTTAAAAGGCACGTTCTGCTGGGGTGGCAGTAGGAAAGGCAGACACAGACCCCCCCCACCCCATGTCCTGACATGATAGCTTAGAGGAAGCTCAGAGGCTAGCAGTGCTTGTAACTTGGAATGGGCATGTCAGTGGGGACCACTCAGAATTTCAAAGATAAAATGTCATGCATATTTATGCACACTTACACCAGTGCCTGCCCCAAAGCATCATCTAATTACTGCACAGGGATTACTGCAGATAGGAAGTATTGCTGAGGAACTTCCCAGGAAGCCTCGAAGGGGCCAGTGCCAAGCCTGACTCTTCTAAATTCAAGAAACCTGTGAAGATTTTATATCGTTTAATTCACCTCTTTCTTGCTACTAACAGATGTTCCAGCCAGTGGGATGTATTTCATGACATATGAATGGCTGAAAAATATCCTCACTCCAGAGGGAAAGAGGTAAGGAGAACAGAAGAACTTAGAACCCACTTTGCTTGGTCATGGGTTGGTTGCTCTTTATTGTGAATGGACGGTTTGACAGCAGAGTGGGACTTGCTCCTAGCTCCATGTCCACTTAATTCTCCTTGCTGCTGAGACCCATCTAACACTGCAAACTCTGTACCTTACCTACTGGAGCAAGTATATAAAACAAGTTTATGAAACCTCCTCCAAGGAGTGGCAGCTGCTATGTCACAGGAGCCCTGGCCTTGGACCTCCTCCCTCTGGCCAGTTTCTCCCTCTCTGTAACTGCCCCATCTGCCATAGGAGGGATGGTCTGAATGCCACTCTCACAGCCTTTGTCTGACTGGGGCTGTGGTTGGTATTCTGCAGTGTCAGTGAACTCAGCGTGCCTCGGATCCTGGTGGCTGGGGGCATCGCTGGAATCTTCAACTGGGCTGTGGCTATCCCCCCGGACGTGCTCAAGTCCCGCTTCCAGACTGGTTAGTGGAGGGTACTGGGGTAGATGGGATGGAGTGGGTTCTAGCACTGGCTGCCCCTAGGGTGCAGAGCTCTTAGGGCCCTAAAGATACTCACTCTCCACAGCAGTACCCAGCATCTGTCTGATCACCATTTTCCTTGTAGTCATTTGTGTTCTAGGAACCCTAGACTCACTTCCTGTTGGCCAGAACACAAAATAAGTGAGGTAAGCAGTCAAATCAACTCTCCTGCCTTGCCATGAGCAGGACTATTTCATTCTTCATTCTTTTCTACTCCCTCAGCATCAGTAATCCAGACAGTGTATCTGTTTCTCCCAAGGTGAATTGTGTTGTCTGTGGACTTGTCCCAGATGACCTGCAAGGTGTCTTCTTATGCTGTGACCCTGTAGGAAGACTTGACTACAAAATTGTCCCCATGTGGGTCACCATGGTTAGGTCAGGCAGCTTCCTAAAGCCTTAACAGTTGGATTCCACCCACAGCACCTCCAGGAAAATATCCTAATGGTTTCAGAGATGTGCTGAGAGAGCTGATCCGGGATGAAGGAATCACATCCTTGTATAAGGGGTTCAATGCAGTGATGATCCGAGCCTTTCCAGCCAATGCGGTGAGTGGCAGACAGAGGCTGTACTTTCCCTTCGGGGCTTAGAGCAGGGTCTAAATTCTAGGTGGCTTGACTTTTGCTTGCTCCTAGGATTAGACTGGGAGCTCAGTTTCCCCAAATCCTACCCTTACCCAGAGCCTCCTTATTTGTTTCCTTTCCTAAAGCTTCAGGAAGGTTTTTCTTTGGGATTCTCTGAGGGGAGGGGCTTTGATTTCCTGACTTGGCCATCAGAAGTGGGCAGTTATGAGACAGGGATTTTCTTTCCCTCTCAGGAATGAAAAAGCACAGCTTGATTCCCTGATCTGGGGTGTGAGTGAAGTTAGGGAGGGTTCTGATGAAGTTGGGGAGTGATTCTGGTCCTGACAGGGTCACCTGTGGTCTCTATGATAGTCACAATGCCTGCTGGTTTTTCTCTTTCTTCCAATCCCTTCTCAGGCCTGTTTCCTTGGCTTTGAAGTTGCCATGAAGTTCCTTAACTGGGCCACCCCCAACTTGTAAGACTGAAGGCTGCTCGAGGCTTCTGGATGATGGAAGCTTTCATCGAGGAAGGAACAGTGGGCAGGACTAGGCAGTCCTGAAGGGCAAAGGGAGGGGAATGGTGGGATCAGAGCTCTGTGCATGGACTTGAGATCATTGCCTTAATGACATCCTCTACCTGGTATAACTTGGTGTGCCACTTTGAAACTTGAATTTACTCTTGTCAATTTAAGGGCTCTCAAGAGGATTTGGAGGTGGAGTTAGTAGTTTCTAGATCAGATACCACCTGTGGTCAGAGAGCTGTCTACTGGTTGACTACAAGCCCTATTACACCCAAAATACTACTCGACAAAGAGGGGAATCTCAGTGTCTCACTGGAGGCACTATGCATGTTTTCAACCAGCTGACCAGGAGCCTGTGTGTTCTTCAGTCCTTACCCAGAAACACACACCAGATTTCCAGGGTATCATCTAATCCTGGCCTACATGTGGGGATGTGGACTTGAGGCCCACATCTCTCTGTCCAAGTGAACTGAGCAAATATGCCTAGGGGCAAATAGCCTGTTAACAGTCAGGTTGATTTTTTTTTAAAAAATGCATGCACATAATCAAAACTTAAACTACAGTAGCCCAATTTCCCAGGAGTAGATGGAGAGCTTTCCCTCCTACAGAGTGAGGAGGGTTTGGAATTGACAGTCTGAGCCCTGCTGAGATAAGTTACAAAGGCTAGGGTGCAGGAAAGACCGTTTTTGCACACTTTTTTTCTCATGAGAGCACCCTCTTTTAACAGGAAACAATAAATATTGTTTCTAATTTTTGCACTGTGTGAGGTTTTCGTTTGATTTGGGTCATTTCAACAGGTAGGCTATAGCCTTGGTGGAGGCTGTAACGGATCTGGTATCGGTCATTGGTGGCTTCAGGCAGGGGCTTCAGCAGGAGAAAGAGAAAGAGGTTTTGGCTAGTCTAGCCTTCCCTGATGTCCCAGCAGCAGCTGCTTGATGGGGAAGGGTGTGTGGGGGGACCAGGTGACTTGATTGCTAACTGTTCTATAGTCCTCAGTACAAGCCTGCAGCCTTTCTCTTCATTCTTTTATCTCTCTGCCCTCAGCCACATGGGTGTCTGAGCTAACAGAGAGTTGATTGCTCTAAAAGCCAAAAGCAATCTGACTTTTCATATGGGTTTTGGGGTCACTGTGATCTGATGTCACCAGACAGGCTTTGCTAATTAGGCAAATTGATGCCTAGGTGCATCCAGAGGAGGTGAAGGAGACAAATTAGTTTGTCCTTGTCTGGTGGATGGTGAGGTGACAGGAGCTGGGCTTCTCTGGCATTGTCCCATCTGGCAGTCACAATTACAGTTCTCCTGGCACTTCCCACCTTACTGCAGCTACACAGAGATCCTTGGACTTTGATTTTAGAGCCGTCACTCTGCATAAAGGGGTGAGGAGGCAGGGACCCACTCCCAGATGGGGGTGTGGCAAGTTGGGCAGGAAGCTGAAGATTTAGGGTTTAAGGAAGGACACTTTCTTCCAGGGAAGATATTTTGGATGACCAGATAGGAATTATGGTAAAAAACAAAACAAAATAAAACAAAACAAAAACATTGTTTATAGATGAAAATTGTGCCCCCTCTACTTGGGAAGATTAATTCAGTGTTAAACCTGCCCCGTTTTGCAGGATGTCTTTAATCTCTCACTCGTTTGGAAATGATCACATATGTGTTTCCTGAAGCTCTTCTCAGGAGCACCCTGTCCTTGAGACAGTTCTGCAACCTTGGCCTTTGCCTGGAAGCCCTTGTGAGTGTATTTATGTTCCAGCCAAGTGACAGTCATTCCCATGGCTCAGGATCACTTTTACAGTCTGTGCTTCTGGATAATTTGCCCTTTGAAACAGCTTCCATTTTAAAATGGAATGTTTTGGTTCCTTGACGTTAGTGGGGGAGATTCTTTTACTCCTTTGGTTGTTCAGTAGATGTTAAGTCAAGTAGGGAAGCCCCAGGAGGCATATTTGTGAAGGGAGCAGAGCAGATGGTGAGTAACTCCCTCCTGACTGGCACTTCCTTTTTTATGATGCACTTTGAAATGCCACCTGTTCCTGATATATCTTTTCTCTCCCGGATGGGGGTAGGTTGGGGGAGAGGTTGGGGCCCTCTTCAGCAATTTCTTTGACTGTCACAGACATTCTTAAGTGGAAGTGAGTCGCAAGTGTTAAAACAACCAACTGGTGATAACAGCCTCACCCAGGCACAAAGCAGAGTATAAATGGGTCAAAGGTGAGAGGCAGATGGTGGGATGTTGCAACAAGCCTATTAGAAGCAACAGTAGTGGGGCATTTGGGTGGCTTAGTTGGATGAGTGTCCAACTGTTGATCCCAGGATTGTGGAATCGAGCCCTGCGTTGGGCTCTGCCCTGAGGATGGAGCCTGCTTAAGTTTCTCTCTCTCTGCCCCTCTCCCCTACTTGTGCTCTCTCTCTCTCTAGAAAAAAAAAAAAAAACAGTAATGCCATTTATGCTGCTGTAAGGTCAGAACTTCTCAACCCATAATTCTTTCCCTACAGTTCTTTTGAGGCTGGAACCCCCATGCCCTTTCTAACCTTTTCATTGTTTCATTCTTATTTCTTTATCACCATGTAACTCAATGTTTAGTGGGCAATGATTTTTACCCCCACATTCAGATGTGGAAGCCACTGCTCAGACAGGGCAAACTGATCTGCCAAGATTATTGGCAAATTGATAATAGAGTACAGGTAATAGAGTGAGGTCTGGGTGTCCATAGGCCTGAAGAAACGCTTGTGATGCTATCAGAGGCTGTCTGGGCTGCTTGACCTAAGCTCCAGGAGGCCTGTCTGTGCCACAGTGTCAAAGCCCAGGCATCTGACCTGTAAGTCAGGCCACGGGTAGCACACAGAGTCCCCACAGGCACTGGGAAAGCCCCATGGCCAGATGTTCCCTGAGGGTTCTCTTTTCTGCTTTCTCTGCTCTGGTGAGCATGTAGGCCTGTGGCTCTCCAGCCAGGCTCTCCCTTGCTTTCTAGGTTTAGTCCTTGCCCTGAGACTGACACTTTCTGGGGACACAGTGTCCTGGGGAGGTGGTGGCTCACAGGTGCAGAAACAGGTGGCCTGGGAATTAACTGGTCTCTGAGGCATGGATGCTTGTTAAAATAGACCAGACTTTTTGGACCAAAGGCAGTGGCCCCATAAGCGAGGCATTATAAGGCTGAAGGACAGTTTGGGTGATGGCTGAGAAAACATTGTCCATTTCCCCAATTATTCCTGTCAATGAAGATCATAAATACTTCTTTTTTTTTTTTAAATTTTTTTTTTTTTTTAATTTATTTCTAGGAGAGAGAGAGAGACAGCGTGAGCAGGGGAGGGTCAGAGAGAGAGGGAGTCACAGACTGAAACAGGCTCCAGGCTCTGAGCTGGCAGTCAGCACAGAGCCCGACACGGGGCTCGAACCCACGAACCGCGAGATCATGACCTAAGCGAAAGTCGGACTCTTAACTGACTAAGCCACCCAGGCGCCCCAGATCATAAATACTTCTAAGGCAAAACAGAAACTGGTGGTGGTAGATACTAAATGAGCTGGGAAGACTGGACTAGAGGGGCTGGTGTGCAGAGGTGATCAGGTGGCCAATGGGTCCCAGGAGACAAGTAGGGGAATGGAGTGGCTTCGAGATTCCCTTTGGGCATAGAAGAGGGAGCTGTGGTTGCCTCCTCCTCCACCCCCAGTAGGCAGAAGGTATCAAAGGGCAGGGGAATATAAGCTAGGAGGTCTGGGCTAAGAGCAACCTTCCAGAGGAGTCTGGGGGAGTTTGGGTGTTTCCTTCTTTCCTGGAAAAAGAAAAAAATCCTTTAAAATACTAAACCTATGGGGGCACCTGGGTGGCTCAGTTACACATCCAACGCATCCAACTCTTGATCTCAGCTCGGGTCTTGATCCCAGGGCTGTGAGTTTATTCAAGAGTACATGAAATCCACCGTTTTGTTGGACATAGTAGTTGGTGCCCTGCCTATGTTCATTTTCACCAGACCCACTGCTATCGGGCTAACCATGCGCCCCACCTGTATTACTGTGCATCCATAGTTGTAAAATCATTGTGTTCATGTCTGCCTGTGGTTGGTGGTGTGGCATTCTGTGCAAGATTTGACTGCCTGCTGGATAGTGACTTCTGGGTCTGGCTTGGAGCTGAGCACCTCTCAGCATTCTGGGGCCTCCTCTACCACAGTGTCTATATTTCTCTTGCTTTTGAGGGGCTCTGTTTTTGGCCTTTTCACCTACTATCACTTACTGTTGGCAGCTGTTTCCTGGTTACTGGCTGCCTGTAGGTCTGGTTGCCACAGTAACCTCCAGTGGTGCAGCTGGACAAGCTTGAGTAAAGACAGCCCTAGGAGGGTAAGGGTAGAAGATGTGGGACTCAGGGCCCCTAGTAGTCTTTCTTGTTCTAGGGTACTCTTCTTTGGCCAGCTCAACTAGGCATTCATGAAAGGCTCTTGGGACTCCACTTACTATAGAAGGGCTTCCTGGAAAGTGCAGAGATGGATCCCTGCTCTTGGGCCAGGTATTAGGGGAGGGGAGCCAAATAGGGCCTTGAGGCTGGCTCGCTGTCCTTCCTTACTCTCAGGCTGGTCTAGAACAGCTATGGGGTACCTGCTTTCTGTGGCTCTCATTCCTTCCGGCTCCAAAGATGCCCTTTGAATGTCCTGTTTGCTGGCTAGATGGGCAAGCTGTGGAGCATCTGAGAGCAAACTGGCCTGCTCCTGGCAGAGGCTGATGGAGGTTCCTTGGTGTAACTGGAAGAACCTGTCCACACCCAGCTCTGTCATTAGTTCTGGAGTAGCCTTCCTCTATCTTATTTTGTAATTGAGGTCAGAGTCCTAACTGTACAGGCACCTGTCCCCCTTTAAAACATATAAAACATAAAGAATGAGCAAACTAGGGAGTGGAGTTGTGAATTTGCTTTCCAAAGGGTTGGTTGTAGGCCTGTTTGAAGCACGCAGATCCCAGATGTGGTGGTGGAGTAGGAGTCACAACCAGGTTTTCTGGGTATGTGCTGACTCTTGGAAAACTTGGAAGGGTGAGGGGTCGGTCTACTCAAGAGCAGAGAAGAGTTGGGGAACCCTGTTCCTTTAGCCTCTTACTGCCTATCTGTACTGCCTAGTGCACTATTCAGAAACACAGCTTTGAAAAAAAGTATCCTAGTTCTTTTTTTTTTTTTAATGTTTTATTTATTTCTGAGAGAGAGAGAGAGACAGCGTGAACAGGGGAGGGTCAGAGAGAGAGGGAGTCACAGATTCTGAAACAGGTTCCAGGCTCTGAGCTGGCAGTCAGCACAGAGCCTGACGCGGGGCTCGAAGCCACGAACCGCGAGATCATGACCTAAGCGAAAGTCGGACGCTTAACCGACTAAGCCACCCAGGTGCCCCTAAAAGTATCCTAGTTCTGATGCAGGGGTCAGGAGAACAGTTTTACTGGCTTTACTTGCTGTGTGGAAACAGCAAGTTAATTAATTAATTCATTAATTCATTCATTCAGTAAATCTTCTCTAAAGAGTTTGGACCAGCAGGAAACAAGTTGAACACTATCCCTTGGGGCGCCTGGGTGGCTCAGTCGGTTAAGCCTCTGACTTTGGCTCAGGTCATGATCTCACGGTTCGTGGGTTCCCCCCCGCGTCGGGCTCTGTGCTGACAGCCAGCTCAGAGCCTGGAGCCTGTTTCGGATTCTGTGTCTCCCTCTCTCTCTGACCCTCCCTTGCTCACACTGTCTCTCTCTCTCTCTCAGAAATAAATAAAACATTTTAAAAAATGTTTTTAAAAAGATGAACACTATTTCTCACAAAGTAGATGGTCCAAGACTCTTTCTAGAGGTCAAGGAACTTGACCAGGGAGACACTGCTGTTTGGAATCACAGACTTACCTGGCCTAGAGCATGGGTGGCTTCTGTACCAGCAGGGATCGGTTGCTCCTATTACCAGAAGCTCAGTTCCCAGCAGCATTGAGCTCCTGGGTGTGTGCCAAGCCAATATGAGAGGTCTTAGTGCTGATTTTAATTAATACTGGGTAATTACCAGGTGGAGCTTAACCATCCTAAATGCCTTTGAGGTTCCCAAGCCTATAGCTAGTCACTTTCTGGCTAGGCCCGGCAAGAAGAGGCAGGACTCTGTCCTATGCCCACTGGCCTTTTGTCAGCACTGTGACCCAGGACAGTCACCTTTTTCTATTCCCTTCCAATCTGGTATAGGTGAAGGGGGCAACTTGGGAAATAGCCTAGCCTCTCCAATTCACCTATGCCCCCTCCTTAGTAGGGGCAAAGGATAACACCATCAATGTGAATCCAGGGTGGAGTGTGGGAAAAGAGGCGTGCAGGCCTAGTTCTGGAAATCCTGGTGGGAATGCTCGAGAGGAGGAACAGACACAGAGGTTGTTCCTGCTCTGGGCCTTATTCCAGTTTCTCGGGGCATATGTTTGGCTTAGTGACTCTTCAGGCTTATTTCTCTGCTGTGGGTCCCAAATTACTATATCACTGAAACTCCTGCTATCTACAAGACTTTCCACGTTTGACATTTCACAGACCTCCTGCCAGACTTCTGAGGATCCTATGGTCATGCCACCATTCCACCCAGTGGCCAGGGTTGTCCTAACTTTTTACCAGGCTCCGAGTCAGCTTGAACTGCACCCCCTGAAGTGGGCCCTCTTGCTCTCCACCACAACTGGAACCACACTGTGGTTTTAATTTATGTGCCTGCGTCTAGGTATCTGGCTGTAGGATATGTCCCAGGAGCCTACCAGGTGTCAGCAAACACGAGTCTCCGAAACAGCACATGAAAGGTCTATGGGACTAGGTGGAAGTCACTGACGACTCCCTTTGGCGGGCAGACCGCTCATTCCCGCGCCTCATCCTCGACTTCGGACTGCTTAGTGCCAGCGGGCCGCCCAGCAGCGCACGCGCACTGAGGGCCTCCGGGCGGCGGGGACGCGCACGC